>NC_086449.1:638529775-638534775 GCF_028390025.1 Pseudophryne corroboree
CTACTAAATCCACCGCATGACGCTGGGGCTCCACTGAGGGAGTCCGCTTCGGTGGGGGCACGTCTTTGATTCTTCAGCCACGTCCGGGTTCAGTCAGATGTGTGGATCCTTGGCCAATGGAAATTGTGTCCCAAGGTTACAAACTGGAAGTCGAAGACGTGCCTCCTCGCCGGTTTTTCAAATCGGCCTTACCAGCTTCTTCCCCAGAAAGGGAGATAGTTTTAGCTGCAATTCAAAAACTGTGTCAACAAGTGGTTTTCAAGGTTCCCCTACTTCAACAGGGGCAGGGGTACTAGTCAACCCTGTTTGTGGTCCCGAAACCGGATGGCTCAGTCAGACCCATTCTAAATTTAAAATCCCTAGACCTGTAATTGAAAAAGTTCAAATTCAAGATGGAATCGCTCCGGGCAGTTATCTCCAGCCTGGAAGGGGGGGATTTTATGGTGTCACTGGACATAAAGGATGCATACCTTCATGTCTCCATATATCCCCTTCATCAGGCGTACCTGAGATTCGCTTTTTCAGACGTTGCCGTGTGGGCTTTCCACGGCCCCGAGGATTTTCACCAAGGTAATGGCGGAAATGATGGTGCTCCTGCGCAGGCAGGGAGTCACAATTATCCCGTACTTGGACGATCTCCTGATAAAAGCGAGATCGAGAGAACAGTTGCTGAAAAGTGTGTCGCTCTCCCTGAGGGTGCTGCAGCAACATGGCTGGATTCTCAATCTGCCAAAGTCACAGTTGGTTCCAACGACTCGGCTATCTTTCTTTGGCATGATTCTGGACACAGAACGAAAGAGGGTTTTTCTCCCGATGGAAAAAGCCCAGGAACTCCAGAACATGGTCAGAGACCTGTTGAAACCGAAAAGGGTGTCAGTCCATCAATGCACTCGAGTACTGGGGAAAATGGTGGCGTCCTACGAGGCCATCCCCTTCGGCAGGTTTCATGCGAGGACTTTTCAGTGGGATCTTCTGGACAAGTGGCCCGGGTCCCATCTTCACATTCATCAGAAAATCAGCCTGTCCCCCAGGGCCAGGGTGTCTCTCCTGTGGTGGTTGCAGAGTGCTCACCTTCTAGAGGGTCGCAGGTTCGGCATTCAGGACTGGGTTCTGGTGACCACGGACGCGAGCCTCCGAGGATCGGGAGCAGTCACACAAGGAAGAAATTTTCAGGGACTATGGTCAAGCCAGGAGGCTTGTCTACACATCAACGTACTGGAATTGAGGGCCATATACAACGGCCTGCGTCAAGCGGAGAATCTTCTTCGCGACTTACTGGTTCTGATTCAGTCAGACAACGTCACAGCCGTGGCTCATGTAAACCGACAAGGCGGAAGCCACGAGGATTCTTCGCTGGGCGGAAAATCATGTAAGCGCTTTGACAGCAGTCTTCATTCCGGGAGTGGACAACTGGGAAGCAGACTTCCTCAGCAGACACGATCTCCATCCAGGAGAGTGGGGACTTCATCAAGAAGTTTTTGCAGAGTTAACAAGTCGCTGGGGACTTCCTCAAACAGACATGATGGCGTCGCGCCTCAACAAGAAGCTTCGGAGGTATTGTGCCAGGTCAAGGGACCCTCAGGCAGTAGCGGTGGACGCCCTGGTGACACTGTGGGTGTTTCGGTCGGTCTATGTGTTTCCTCCTCTTCCACTCATCTCAAAGATATTGAGAATCATAAGACGAAAAAGAGTGCGGACAATACTCATTGTTCCGGATTGGCCTCGAAGGGCCTGGTATTCAGATCTTCAGGAAATGCTCACAGAAGATCCGTGGCCTCTTCCTCTGAGAGGACCTGTTGCAACAGGGGCCCTGCGTGTTCCAATACTTACCGCGTTTACGTTTGACGGCATGGCGGTTGAACGCCGAATCCTAGCTGGAAAAGGCATTCCGGAAGAAGTCATCCCTACTCTGATAAGGGCTAGGAAGGAGGTGACGGCGAAGCATTATCACCGTATCTGGAGAAAGTATGTTTCTTGGTGTGAGGCCAAGAATGCTCCTACGGAAGATTTCCATCTGGGCCGTTTTCTCCACTTTCTGCAAACAGGAGTGGATATGGGCCTGAAATTAGGCTCCATTAAGGTACAGATTTCGGCCCTATCAATTTTCTTTCAGAAAGAATTGGCTTCTCTCCCGGAAGTCCAGACTTTTGTAAAGGGAGTGCTGCACATACAGCCTCCTTTTGTGCCTCCAGTGGCACCTTGGGACCTTAACGTGGTGTTACAGTTCTTAAAATCTCACTAGTTTGAACCTCTCCAAACGGTGGAATTAAAATTCCTCACTTGGAAGGTGGTCATGTTGTTGGCCTTGGCATCTGCAAGGCGGGTGTCCGAATTGGCGGCTTTGTCTCACAAAAGCCCCTATCTGATTTTCCATGTGGATAGAGCAGAATTGAGGACTCGTCCTCAATTTTTGCCTAAGGTGGTTTCATCGTTTCATATGAACCAACCTATTGTGGTACCTGTGGCTACGGGGGACCTGGAGGATTCCAAGTCCCTTAATGTAGTCAGGGCCTTAAAAATGTATGTAGCCAGGACGGCTCGGGTTAGGAAAACAGATGCTCTGTTTGTCCTGTATGCAGCCAACAAGGTTGGCGCTCCTGCTTCTAAGCAGACTATTGCTCGCTGGATCTGTAACACGATTCAGCAGGCTCATTCTACGGCTCGATTGCCGTTACCAAATTCGATAAAGGCCCATTCCACTAGGAAGGTGGGCTCTTCTTGGGCGGCTGCCTGAGGCGTCTCGGCATTACAACTTTGCCGAGCGGCGACTTGGTCGGGTTCAAACACTTTTGCCAAATTCTACAAGTTTGATACCCTGGCTGATGAGGACCTCATGTTTGCTCAATCGGTGCTGCAGAGTCATCCGCACTCTCCCGTCCGGTCTGGAGCTTTGGTATAATCCCCATGGTCCTTACGGAGTCCCCAGCATCCTCTAGGACGTAAGAGAAAATAAGATTTTAAACCTACCGGTAAATCTTTATTCTCCTAGTCCGTAGAGGATGCTGGGCGCCGTCCCAGTGCGGACTACATTCTGCAAGACTTGTATATAGTTTTTGCTTACATAAGGGTTATGTTACAGTTTTGATCAGTCTCGGGCTGATGCTGTTTTGTTCATACTGTTAACTGGTTCGTATATTCCATGTTATACGGTGTGGATGGTGTGGGCTGGTATGAATCTTGCCCTTAGATTAACAAAAATCCTTTCCTCTTGCTGTCCGTCTCCCCTGAGCACAGTTTCTCTAACTGAGGTCTGGAGGAGGGGCATAGAGGGAGGAGCCAGTGCACACCCATTCTTAAGTTCTTTATAGTGCCCATGTCTCCTGCGGAGCCCGTCTATACGCTATGGTCCTTACGGAGTCCCCAGCATCCTCTACGGACTAGGAGAAAAAGATTTACCGGTAGGTTTAAAATCTTATTTTTTTTTTTTTTTTTTACTGCTTATTGTTCCTATTACATCTGAATATATGTACGTTGATAGACCTAAACGTATTCAAACATGCAAAGTACACTCTGATATCTCAATAGGACTGATGGTTCTGAATTTAAATAAACATGAAGGAGATGAAACGGAGGTGTTTCTGTGTATTGCCTCTTTAATGTGTTGGAGTTGTTTAACCTGTAAAGGGGGATACACACCTAGAGATATGAGCTGAGCGATCTATCACACACTGCTCAGCACAAATCTCTCCCCCTGCTCAGCACTCAGCACGATGTGTGCTGAGCGAGGGGGGGCGCTCACTTTACACAGCGCTGAAGTGAGCGACCTGCTAGATTTAGCACCGGCAATAGCAATGCGCGTGGCCGCGCATCGCTATCGCTTGGGGGCATACACATGAGAGATCCATGCTTAACTTCTTAGCAGTCTAGTCAGATTGCTAAGGTTTTAAGCACGGATCTCTCCATGTGTACCCCACTTTATTCTGAGAATGTTGTGGTTTTCTCCTGTCCTATAGGTTTGTTAGGGGAGGAGTTTGTGGAGTCTTAGCTGACCCTATGCAGATTTAGTATCTTAAGGGGTCAGGTGGCTCCGACCAGCATCCGGGATCATTTAGGAGTGGCTACGATCCCGGCTCCTATAGTTGAACGATGTGATCACGTGACCGGCTGGGCTTTGTCATTGTGACTGGCTTTACGTTTTTCCAGCTATGTCCGATCACGTGACTGGCTACCCGATCACATGACCGGGTGCAATGTCACTGTGGCTGGTTTAATATATTCATCATCATGTAACCGGAAAGTCATGTGACCGGGTTGAGGTTACAACCAACCAATAGACACATGGTTTTCCGCACACCTGACCTGAATAATCCAACCAGTATGTAGAATAGAGACATGACACCCCATCCAACCAGAATAAGGGTTATGTCCCGGCCTGTCACATGACCGGAATTGATCAAATATAAATGTTTTCTAAAGGCATTAATGCTCGTTGTAATAAAATTTGGAGCTGTTTAAGTATAGGTTTGCTTCCTTATCTGTATACAATAAGAGATCTCTAATTTTTCTGTTTGTGTATAAGTATGTCAATTATTGTCACATGTGTTAACAGTGTTCTAATTAGCAACCCTATTAAAAAAGGGTCTGTTACCATGCAGTGTTACCTTTGACAAAGCTGCCGTTAGACAGCGAAAAGCGTCTGGTTTCTTTCTTCCTTCCTTCCTTCCTTCCTTCCTTCCTTCCTTCCTTCCTTCCTTCCTTCCTTCCTTCCTTCCTTCCTTCCTTCCTTCCTTCCTTCCTTCCTTCCTTCCTTCCTTCCTTCCTTCCTTCCTTCCTTCCTTCCTTCCTTCCTTCCTTCCTTCCTTCCTCTGTGGTCAGTTGGCAACAAGTGTGTCTCTATTGTCTACCTGGATAACCTATGATGTGGTATCTACATTGTGCACGGTCCAAGTCATGATGGTTAAGGGACTCTTCAAAATGCGCTGAATCCTGCTGCTCTACATTTGGATTAACGCTAATTGGAATTTACCATGGAAATGACCTCAGGACCGGTAACTGTATCC
>NC_086449.1:638542275-638592044 GCF_028390025.1 Pseudophryne corroboree
TCAGGGGCTTTAAAACGCCCATTACCTCAGTCGGTCGACACAGACACAGACACGGACACTGACTCCAGTGTCGACGGTGAAGAAACAAACGTATTTTCCATTAGGGCCACACATGTTAAGGGCAACGAAGGAGGTGTTACATATTTCTGATACTACAAGTACCACAAAAAAGGGTATTATGTGGGGTGTGAAAAAACTGCCTGTAGTTTTTCCTAAATCAGATAAATTAAATGAAGTGTGTGATGATACGTGGGTTTCCCCCGATAAAAAATTAAAGGCGCTCACACGCTTATCAAAACAAGTGGCGTTACCGTCTCCAGATACGGCCGCCCTCAAGGAGCCAGCTAATAGGAGGCTGGAAAATATCCTAAAAAGTATATACACACATACTGGTGTTATACTGCGACCAGCGATCGCCTCAGCCTGGATGTGCAGCGCTGGGGTGGCTTGGTCGGATTCCCTGACTGAAAATATTGATACCCTTGACAGGGACAGTATTTTATTGACTATAGAGCATTTAAAGGATGCATTTCTATATATACGAGATGCACAGAGGGATATTTGCACTCTGGCATCAAGAGTAAGTGCGATGTCCATGTGTGCCAGAAGATGTTTATGGACACGACAGTGGTCAGGTGATGCAGATTCCAAACGGCACATGGAAGTATTGCCGTATAAAGGGGAGGAGTTATTTGGGGTCGGTCCATCGGACCTGGTGGCCACGGCAACAGCTGGAAAATCCACCTTTTTACCCCAAGTCACATCTCAGCAGAAAAAGACACCGTCTTTTCAGCCTCAGTCCTTTCGTCCCCATAAGGGCAAGCGGGCAAAAGGCCAGTCATATCTGCCCAGGGGTAGAGGAACGGAAGAAGACTGCAGCAGGCAGCCCCTTCCCAGGAACAGAAGCCCTCCACCGCTTCTGCCAAGTCCTCAGCATGACGCTGGGGCCGTACAAGCGGACTCAGGTGCGGTGGGGGGGGGTCGTCTCAAGAGTTTCAGCGCGCAGTGGGCTCACTCGCAAGTGGACCCCTGGATCCTACAAGTAGTATCCCAGGGGTACAGATTGGAAATTCGAGACGTCTCCCCCTCGCAGGTTCCTGAAATCTGCTTTACCAACGTCTCCCTCCGACAGGGAGGCATTATTGGAAACAATTCACAAGCTGTATTCCCAGCAGGTGATAATCAAAGTACCCCTCCTACAACAAGGAAAGGGGTATTATTCCACACTATTTGTGGTACTGAAGCCAGACGGCTCGGTGAGATCTATTCTAAATCTGAAATCTTTGAACACTTACATACAAAGTTTCAAATCAAGATGGAGTCACTCAGAGCAGTGATAGCGAACCAGGAAGAAGGGGACTATATGGTGTCCCTGGACATCAAGGATGCTTACCTCCATGTCCCAAATTGCCCTTCTCACCAAGGGTACCTCAAGTTCGTGGTACAGAACTGTCACTATCAGTTTCAGACGCTGCCGTTTGGATTGTCCACGGCACCCCGGGTCTTTACCAAGGTAATGGCTGAAATGATGATTCTTCTTCAAAGAAAAGGCGTCTTAATTATCCCTTACTTGGACGATCTCCTGATAAGGGCAAGGTCCAGAGAACAGTTGGAGGTCGGAGTAGCACTATCTCAAGTAGTTCTACGACAGCACGGGTGGATTCTAAATATTCCAAAATCGCAGCTGATTCCGACGACACGTCTGCTGTTACTAGGGATGATTCTGGACACAGTCCAGAAAAAGGTGTTTCTCCCGGAGGAGAAAGCCTGGGAGTTATCCGAGCTAGTTAGGAACCTCCTAGAACCAGGCCAAGTGTCAGTGCATCAATGCACAAGAGTCCTGGGAAAAATGGTGGCTTCTTACGAAGCGATTCCATTCGGCAGATTTCACGAAATAATTTTTCAGTGGGATCTGCTGGACGAATGGTCCGGATCGCATCTTCAGATGCATCAGCGGATAATCCTGTCTCCAAGGACAAGGGTGTCTCTTCTGTGGTGGCTGCAGAGTGCTCATCTACTAGAGGGCAGCAGATTCGGCATTCAGAACTGGGTCCTGGTGACCACGGTTGCCAGCCTGAGAGGCTGGGGAGCAGTCACACAGGGAAGAAATTTCCAAGGAGTGTGGTCAAGTCTGGAGACTTCTCTCCACATAAATATACTGGAGCTAAGGGCAATTTACAATGCTCTGAGCCTAGGAAGACCTCTGCTTCAAAGTCAACTGGTGCTGATCCAGTCGGACAACATCACGGCAGTCGCCCACGTAAACAGACAGGGCGGCACAAGAAGCAGGAGGGCAATGGCAGCAAGGATTCTTCGCTGGGCGAAAAATCATGTGATAACACTGTTAGCGGTGTTCATTCCGGGAGTGGACAACTGGGAAGCAGACTTCCTCAGCAGACACGACCTCCACCCGGGAGAGTGGAGACTTCATCTGGAAGTCTTCCACATGATTGTGAACCGTTGGGAAAGACCAAAGGTGGACATGATGGCGTCCCGTCTGAACAAAAAACTGGACAGGTATTGCGCCAGGTCAAGAGACCCTCAGGCAATAGCTGGGACGCTCTGGTAACACCGTGGGTGTACCAGTCGGTGTATGTGTTCCCTCCTCTGCCTCTCATACCCAAGGTACTGAGAATTATAAGAAGGAGAGGAGTAAGAACTATACTCGTGGCTCCGGATTGGCCAAGAAGGACTTGGTACCCGGAACTTCAAGAGATACTAAGAAGGGACTTGCTTCAGCAAGGATTATGTCTGTTCCAAGACTTACCGCGGCTGCGTTTGACGGCATGGCGGTTGAACGCCGGATCCTAAGGGAAAAAGGCATTCCGGAAGAGGTCATCCTTACCCTGGTCAGAGCCAGGAAGGAGGTGACCACACAACATTATCACCGCATTTAGCGAAAATATGTTGCATGGTGTGAGGCCAGGAAGGCCCCCACGGAGGAATTTCAACTCGGTCGATTCCTACATTTCCTGAAAACAGGAGTGTCTATGTGCCTCAAATTGGGGTCCATTAAGGTTCAAATTTCGGCCCTGTCGATTTTCTTCCAGAAAGAATTGGCTTCAGTTCCTGAAGTCCAGAAGTTTGTCAAGGGAGTACTGCATATACAACCCCCTTTTGTGCCTCCAGTGGCACTGTGGGATCTCAACGTAGTTCTGGGATTCCTCAAATCACATTGGTTTAAACCGCTCAAATCTGTGGATTTGAAATATCTCACATGGAAAGTGACCATGCTGTTGGCCCTGGCCTCGGGCCAGGCGAGTGTCAGAATTGGCGGCTTTGTCTCACAAAAGCCCATATCTGATTGTCCATTCGCACAGGGCAGAGCTGCGGACTCGTCCCCAGTTTCTCCCTAAGGTGGTGTCAGCGTTTCACCTGAACCAGCTTATTGTGGTACCTGCGGATACTAGGGACTTGGAGGACTCCAAGTTGCTAGATGTTGTCAGGGCCCTGAAAATATATGTTTCCAGGACGGCTGGAGTCAGGAAAACTGACTTGCTGTTATCCTGTATGCACCCAACAAACGGGGTGCTCTTGCTTCTAAGCAGACGATTGCTAGTTGGATGTGTAGTACAATTCAGCTTGCACATTCTGTGGCAGGCCTGCCACAGCCAAAATATGTAAATGCCCATTCCACAAGGAAGGTGGGCTCATCTTGGGCGGCTGCCCGAGGGGTCTCGGCTTTACAACTTGGCCGAGCTGCTACTTGGTCAGGGGCAAACACGTTTGCAAAATTCTACAAATTTGATACCCTGGCTGAGGAGGACCTGGAGTTCTCTCATTCGGTGCTGCAGAGTCATCCGCACTCTCCCGCCCGTTTGGGAGCTTTGGTATAATCCCCATGGTCCTTACGGAGTCCCCAGCATCCACTTAGGACGTCAGAGAAAATAAGAATTTACTTACCGATAATTCTATTTCTCGTAGTCCGTAGTGGATGCTGGGCGCCCATCCCAAGTGCGGATTGTCTGCAATACTCGTACATAGTTATTGTTAAACAAAAATCGGGTTATTATTGTTGTGAGCCATCTTTTCAGAGGCTCCGCTGTTATCATGCTGTTAACTGGGTTCAGATCACAAGTTGTACAGTGTGATTGGTGTGGCTGGTATGAGTCTTACCCGGGATTCAAAATCCTTCCTTATTGTGTACGCTCGTCCGGGCACAGTATCCTAACTGAGGCTTGGAGGAGGGTCATAGGGGGAGGAGCCAGTGCACACCACCTGATCCTAAAGCTTTTACTTTTGTGCCCTGTCTCCTGCGGAGCCGCTATTCCCCATGGTCCTTACGGAGTCCCCAGCATCCACTACGGACTACGAGAAATAGAATTATCGGTAAGTAAATTCTTATTATATATATATATATGTGTATATGTATATATATATATGTGTATATGTATATATATATATATATATATATATATATATATATATATGTGTATATGTATATATATATATATGTGTATATGTATATATATATATATATGTGTATATGTATATATATATATATATATATATATATATATGTGTGTATATGTATATATATGTGTGTATATGTATATGTGTATGTGTATATATGTGTATATGTATATATATATGTGTATATGTATATATATATGTGTATATGTATATATATATATGTGTATATGTATATATATATATATATATATGTGTATGTGTATGTGTATATATATATATAATTTGCCCAGATATCCTCACAACAGCATATGATGTAAATACAGTACAGACCCACAAAATGGCAGCACTCAGGGTTTTACAAACAGTCAAAACGTTGGATTATCTTAATCTGCTTGCAAGGAGCATCTGTTCTATTGAGAAGTCCCTGGAGCTGCACTGAGATAGTGAAACCTTTGCCTAACAATACCATGTATACAAACTTTGTTTCATGCATAAAATTATTACAAATATTTAGTTTAAAATTACCGTCTGGCTGTGTGTATGAGGTGTATATGAAACATAATGCTGTTTGTGTTTATCCTTTGGTCATATTTCCAAGATATCTTATTATAGTATGCAAATATTCCAAAATATGGCAAAATTACTTCTGATTCCAGACATTTTGGATATGTAGTGTTCACTCTAGGCTGTTTTAGCAGGGCGCCGCGCCCTGCCCGTTTTGTAGCAGGCAAAACCCGCCCTGCCCCTTTTGTGGCGCCCTGCTAGAACAGCCGCCCGCTTCCTGCCCTCCCGGCGTGTATAGATGCCGCGCGCATGCGCGCGGCATCCATTCACGCATTGGGAGAGAGCTGGGGGAAGCCCAGCACCGACGGAGGTGCTGGGCACGCCCCCAACAGTGACGTCGCCGGCCACAGACGCTCTCTATCAGGCCTGGCCAACCTGTGGCTCTCCAGATGTTGTGAAACTACACATACCAGCATGCCTTGCCACAGTTTTAGCATTCCCTAATAGCAAAACAGTGGCAAAGCATGATGGGACTTGTAGTTTTACAACAGCTGGAGAGCCACAGGTTGGCCAGGCCTGCTCTCTATAGTAGCGTCTGTGGGCCACCCCGCCCCCTAAAATGACGTGGGCGTGGCCACGCCCCCTAATTTGCGTGGCCGCGTCCCCATTTCGGCCGTGCACGCGCACATATGCCCCGGAGTCCGGCGCCATGCCCCTTTTCACTCCTAGAGTGAACACTAGATATGGGAGAGTCAAACTGTAGTTTGGTTGTCATTCATCAGGAGTATACCACACAAGAAGAAAGAATAATGATCATCCATATTTCCTTGCACTGCAAGTGTTAATGAAATAAAATGTACTGCGTCTCTCCAATATGTCAAATTGAGCCATGCTACTTTCCATTAGCCTGCACTTTCCATCTAGTGGGGTGTAGTATAGTTTGCTGGCGGGCGGGGTCCCGCTGACCAGCATACCGGCGCTGGAATCCTGACCGCCGGCATACCGACAGCTGGGCGAGTGCAAATGAGCACATTGTGGGCACGGTGGCGCACTACGCGCGCCATGCTATCTATTCTCCCTCCAGGGGGGGGGTCGTGGACCTCCAAGAGGGAGAAAAGATGTCTGTATGCCGGCGCCGGTATGGTGGTCGCCGGGAACCCGGCTGCCGGCAACCTGAAGACCACCCATCTAGTGTCCTGTGGACATCTAATGGATACTTGAACATACTGTGTTGCTATAAAATAATGGCACCCCAACATACTGTTTATTCTTCCTAGAAAGATTGTTTTCAGCAAGAATCTTGTTGTGTACCATAGTTCTGCTCACTTCTGTCCTCGATTAGTTGCCCTGTAATGAAATTATATGAAACCCGTTAGCTCTGCGGCATTGAATGGTGGCAGGTCATAGGATCATACCTGATATTAATAAAAAAAATCACTATCATGAAATTCAGCCTATGGAACAAAGAACATTGACTCCAGGGGACTGTGGTTTTGCTATAGATGCTATTTGGATTTTGCAGTGATTGTTTTGGAATTTGCTAACATGACAACCTGGTGCTCCTACTTTCTAGATGCAACCTTATGTTATTGATGAGTATTCCTGTAGATATTTATTGCTTTTCTGTTTGTGTTGTTTTTCCAGTGCACTTTGCATATGTAAGCTAATATTTTTCATGTTCTTTTCCCCTGCTTCTATTAGGTGCAAGTGCGGGAAGGCCAAACTCTCAGAAGCATGTTTGAAGCGCAGGCGTTCATTCTGCACACAATCGGAGTGGTGGTGATAAGTGGTATGATATTTCCTTATAATACTATAGTAGAATAGTAATGCATGACATCAGGGCGTTATACAGTTTCTTCTAATAATGCTAGACACTAGGTATAAGCTGTATTTACTAGCCAATCTCCCCCTTGGTGGTGGCTAAAGATGGGTGCAAACACTTTTTGGCATTTTGAGTATCTGAAGAGGACTAACACCTTTTAAAGCGTAAGTCCAGAAGTGATTTCTATGCAAACGTCAAGTTGTGCCTTCTAAGAAAATATTATGAAACTTATTTTAATATAAAATAAGCAACATTAACCACTGTCCGTCACACACATAACAGACTTAAAAGGAATTTAGCCCAATCTTAAGATCTGTGAGGGCACTATATAATATTTTGGTAACTTGTCACAAAGGGAATCACCAATCGGGAGAAGCCACGCAATTTCCAAATAACTTACTAGCTTTTTTGCTAGGATAAGGCTGTTACAGTCCTGACAGAATGGTGGAGCAGGTGATTAAAAATAACGTGTGTGTATACATTAAGGGTCATATGTATCAAAGCTTGGACAGCTATAAAGTGGAGAGGGATGAACTACCAGCCAGTCCGCTCCTGTCTTTTTCAAAAACAGCCTGTAACATGACAGAATCTCTCTCCAAGCTTTGATACATTTGCCCTTTATGTGTGAGGGAATCAGTAATGTACTCTGCTGTAAAGGGACTATTCCATCTGTGTGTGTTCTGTCACATGTTATATGCCAAACAATCCTAGAAATAACATGTACATTTAAGTGGGTACTACATTGTCACAAGGGGCAATGGTACAAACCCAGCTGTGCATGCTCTCCTTAATGAATCGAGGAACCTAATTCTGATGCTCGTTTGTTCCATTAGATACATTCTGTATTATTGTATCTAACAAGTAGATGACATTTGGGCTGCACATATCACAGCTGCTTTTATTATTGTGATTTGTCCACAAAGGTGGATATACCCTTTTAGCACTGCGCACCTATGCATACTGCAATGTAATTATTTGTATGTCATTTCAATATTTTTTTCTTTATTTATTACATTTTGTAAAACTATTTTGCCCAAAAAGACTAGATGTTGTTGTTTTTTTGCAGTATATGCATGGGCGCCAGCCCTTCTGCATGAGGTCCTAGTCCTTGTGTTGCAATTTGGTAGCTTCTACAACTGTCGTCCCCGTACGTACACGATTGTCTGACTAAACATAAGTTAAAGATGATCTGATCTGTGACATCTGTTTATTTGGCAACTTGGCAAATATGTATGATCAAATTGTGTGTTTGGGACATATTTTTTTTCTATCTATCGCTTGCCCTTTAGACACTTATTAAACACGTATAAACTTTAATCCATTTATTTAAGGTGCGCACACACCAGAACGATATCAGCTCGATGTGCCCAATTCAGATAAATTGTTCACGATATCATCCAGGGTGTATGCACAATGTTGCTGACTATGCATGGTCCTGCGCATTGTCAGTGGCATCGTCTGTTGGATATGCATGCAGGTCCGACGGGTAACATCGTCTGCGAGGGCCATGCTGCCGAATGCAGCATGGTCTCTGCTCATCTCCCTGACCCCTGTCCCCCTGCCGCCGCCATCGCTCCCGTCACCAGCAAGTGTTTATACATTTGCCGATGTCTGGTACCATCGCAGACAATATTACATCTTAGCGATATCGTTCTGGTGTGTACACACCTTTTAGAGTTAGTTGAGTGTTGTGTTTATTTCTCTTACGTCCTAGAGGATGCTGGGGACTCCGTAAGGACCATGGGGAATAGACGGGCTTCACTGGAGACATAAGCACTAAAAAGAACTTTAGGTATGGGTGTGCACTGACTCCTCCCTCTATGCCCCTCCTCCAGACCTCAGTTTAATACTGTGCCCAGAGGAGACTGGGTGCACTACAGGGAGCTCTCCTGAGCTTCCTGATAAAGTATTTTGTCAGGTTTTTTATTTTCAGGGAGACCTGCTGGCAACAGGCTCCCTGCATCGTGGGACTGAGGAGAGAGAAGCAGACCTACTTAACTGCTAGGCTCTGCTTCTTAGGCTACTGGACACCATTAGCTCCAGAGGGAGTCAGAACGCAGGTCTCCCCTAGCGGTTCGTCCCGGAGCCGCGCCGCCATCCTCCTCGCAGAGCCGGAAGAGAGAAGCCGGGTGAGTATAGGAAGGCAGAAGACTTCAAAGGCGGCAGAATACTTCAGAGCTTCACTGAGGTAACACGCAGCGGTAACGCTGCGCGCCATTGCTCCCACACTGAACACACACAGCGCACACTGTTGGGTGCAGGACGCGGGGTGGGGGGGGCGCCCTGGGCAGCAATGTATACCTCTAGGACTGGCTGTAAGGAGATATACATTTATTTGTGTTTTTTTGAGTCTCCCCGCCAGTTTGTTCAAAGAGCGGGACCGAAGCCCGCCACTGAGGGGGCGGGGCTTCTCCCTCAGCACTCACCAGCGCCATTTTCTTCACAAGCACACGCTGAGAAGCTGGCTCCCCGGACTCTCCCCTGCTGATCTCCGGTGACAGAGGGTTTTAAAGAAGGGGGGGCACATAATTTGGTGCAGTGAATAGCGCTGTATCTGGGTCATTTTTTTCTGTTTCCCAGGGTTATTGGCGCTGGGTGTGTGCTGGCATACTCTCTCTCTCTGTCTCTCCAAAGGGCCTGGTGGGGAAACTGTCTCCAGATAGAGTTTTCCCTGAGTGTGTGGTGTCAGTACGTGCGTGTCGGCATGTCTGAAGCGGAAGGCTCTCCTAGGGATGAGGTGGAGCGCATGAGTGTGGTGTCTCCGTCTGCAACGCCGACACATGACTGGATGGATATGTGGAATATTTTAAATGCAAATGTGAATTTATTGCACAAACCTTTGGACAAAGCAGTGTCCAGGGACAGTACAGAGGGTCATACCCTGCCTTTCCCTATGTCACAGGGGCCTTCTGGGTCTCAAAAACGGCCAGTGTCTCCGGTAGTTGACACAGTTACCGACACAGATTCTGATTCCAGTGTCGATTATGATGATGCGAGGTTGCAGCCAAAATTGGCAAAGAGTATTCAGTATATGATTATTGCTATAAAGGATGTGCTGCATATTATAGATGACCTCGCGGTGCCCAATCCAAAAATCCACATGTTTAAAGAAAAGAAGCCTGAGGTTACTTTTCCACCTTCTTTTGAATTAAATGAGTTATTTGAAAGTGCTTGGGAAACTCCAGACAAGAAACTGCAGATTCCCAAGAGGATTCTTATGGCGTATCTTTTCCTGATCAAGGACAGGATACGGTGGGAATCCTCCCCAAGGGTGGACAAGGCGTTGACACGCCTTTACAAAAAGGTGGCGCTACCGTCTCAGGATACCGCTGCCCTCAGGGATCCTGCTGACCGCAAGCAGAAAACTACCTTAAAGTCAATTTACACACATACCGGTACGTTACTCAGACCGGCAATAGCTTCGGCTTGGGTTTGTAGCGCTGTAATAGCGTGGACGATACCTTATCTGCTGATATGGATAAGGAAACTATTTTATTGACCCTGGGCCATATTAAGGATGCGGTCCTTTATATGAGAGAGGCTCAGAGGGATATAGGCTTACTGGGGTCCAGAGCAAACGCTATGGCTATTTCTCTGACGTCCTAGTGGATGCTGGGAACTCCGTAAGGACCATGGGGAATAGCGGCTCCGCAGGAGACTGGGCACAACTAAAGAAAGCTTTAGGACTACCTGGTGTGCACTGGCTCCTCCCACTATGACCCTCCTCCAGACCTCAGTTAGAATCTTGTGCCCGGCTGAGCTGGATGCACACTAGGGGCTCTCCTGAGCTCCTAGAAAAAGAAAGTTTATTTTAGGTTTTTTATTTTCAGTGAGATCTGCTGCCAACAGACTCACTGCTACGAGGGACTAAGGGGAGAAGAAGCGAACCTACCTGCTTGCAGCTAGCTTGGGCTTCTTAGGCTACTGGACACCATTAGCTCCAGAGGGATCGAACACAGGGCCCGACCTCGATCGTCCGGTCCCGGAGCCGCGCCGCCGTCCCCCTTACAGAGCCAGAAGCAAGAAGATGGTCCGGAAAATCGGCGGCAGAAGACTTCGGTCCTCAACAAGGTAGCGCACAGCACTGCAGCTGTGCGCCATTGCTCCTCATGCACACCTCACACTCCGGTCACTGATGGGTGCAGGGCGCTGGGGGGGGGGGGGGGGGGGGCGCGCCCTGAGCAGCAATATTAACACCTTGGCTGGCAAAATAATCACAATAAATAGTCCTAGAGGCTATATATGTGAAAAATACCCCTGCCAGAGATCCATAAAAAAGCGGGAGAAGCCTGCCGAAAAAGGGGTGGGGCTATCTCCCTCAGCACACTGGCGCCATTTTCTCTTCACAGTGCAGCTGGAAGACAGCTCCCCAGGCTCTCCCCTGTAGTTTTCAGGCTCAAAGGGTTAAAAAGGGAGGGGGGGCACTAAATTTAGGCGCAAATCTGTGTATTATAGCAGCTATAAGGGAAAAATCACTGTGGGTAGTGTGAATCCCTGCATTATATAGCGCTCTGGTGTGTGCTGGCATACTCTCTCTCTGTCTCCCCAAAGGACTTTGTGGGGTCCTGTCCTCAGTCAGAGCATTCCCTGTGTGTGTGCGGTGTGTCGGTACGGCTGTGTCGACATGGATGATGAGGCTTATGTGGAGGCGGAGCAGATGCCGATAAATGTGATGTCGCCCCCTGTGGGGCCGACACCAGAGTGGATGGATAGGTGGAAGGTATTAACAGACAGTGTCAACTCCTTACATAAAAGGCTGGATGACGTAACAGCTGTGGGACAGCCGGCTTCTCAGCCCGCGCCTGCCCAGGCGTCTCAAAGGCCATCAGGGGCTCAAAAACGCCCGCTACCTCAGATGGCAGACACAGATGTCGACACGGAGTCTGACTCCAGTGTCGACGAGGTTGAGACATATACACAATCCACTAGGAACATCCGTTGCATGATCTAGGCAATAAAAATAAATGTGTTACACATTTCTACCCAAGTACCACAAAAAAGGGGTTTTATGTTGGGGAGAAAAAGCAGCCAGTGTTTTGTTCCCCCATCAGATGAGTGAATGAAGTGTGTGAAGAAGCGTGGGTTCCCCCGATAAGAAACTGGTAATTTCTAAAAAGTTACTGATGGCGTACCCTTTCCCGCCAGAGGATAGGTCACGTTGGTAGATATCCCCTAGGGTGGATAAGGCGCTCACACGTTTGTCAAAAAAGGTGGCACTGCCGTCTTAGGATACGGCCACTTTGAAGGAGCCTGCTGATAAAAAGCAGGAGGCTATCCTGAAGTCTGTATATACACACTCGGGTACTATACTGAGACCTGCAATTGCCTCAGCATGGATAGTGCTGCTGCAGCGTGGTCTTCAGGACAGGGATACTATTTTGCTAACCATAGAGCATATTAAAGATGTCGTCTTATATATGAGGGATGCACAGAGGGATATTTGCCGGCTGGCATCCAGAATTAATGCAATGTCCATTCTGCCAGGACGGTATTAGGGACCCGGCAGTGGACAGGCGATGCTGACTTTAGAAGGCACATGAAGATTCTGCCTGATAAGGGTGAGGAATTGTTTGGGGATGGTCTCTGGGACCTCGTATCCACAGCAACAGCTGGGAAGAAAAAAATTTACCTCAAGTTTCCTCACAGCCTAAGAAAGCACCGTATTATAAGGTACAGTCCTTTCGGCTTCAGAAAAGCAAGCGGGTCAAAGGCGCTTCCCTTCTGCACAGAGACAAGGGAAGAGGGAAAAAGCTGCACCAGACAGCCAGTTCCCAGGATCAAAAATCTTCCCCCGCTTCCTCTGAGTCCACCGCATGACGCTGGGGCTCCACAGGTGGAGCCAGGTGCGGTGGGGGCGCGTCTCGGGAACTTCAGCGACCAGTGGGCTCGCTCACAGGTGGATCCCTGGGTTCTGCAAGTAGTATCACAGGGATACAAGCTGGAGTTCGAGGCGACTCCCCCTCGCCGTTACCTCAAATCAGCCTTGCCTGCTGCCCTCGAGGGGTGGTAGTACTGGCGGCAATTCACAAGCTGTACTTCCAGCAGGTGATAATCAAGGTACCCCTCCTTCAACAATGTTTGTGGTACCGAAACCAGACTGTTCGGTGAGACCCATTCTAAAATTGAAATCCTTGAACACTTATATACGAAGGTTCAAGTTCAAAATGGAATCGCTCAGGGCGGTTATTGCAAGCCTGGACGAAGGGGATTACATGGTATCACTGGACATCAAGGATGCTTACCTGCATGTCCCCATTTACCCTCCTCACCAGGAGTACCTCAAAATTGTGGTACAGGACTGTCATTACCAATTCCAGACGTTGCCGTTGGTCTGTCCCCGGCACCGAGGGTATTTACCAAGGTAATGGCCGAAATGATGATACTCCTTCGAAAAAAGGGAGTTATAATTATCCCGTACTTGGACGATCTCCTTATAAAGGCGAGGTCCAGGGAGCAGTTGTTCGTCGGAGTAGCACTACCTCGGGAAGTGCTACAACAGCACGGCTGGATTCTGAATAGTCCAAAGTCGCAGCTGGTTCCTACGACGTGTCTACTGTTCCTGGGTATGGTTTTGGACACAGAACAGGAAAAAAGGGTTTCTCCCGGAGGAGAAGGCCATGGAGTTGTCATCTCTAGTCAGAGACCTCCTAATACAAATACAGGTGTCAGTGCATCAATGCACGCGAGTCCTGGGAAAGATAGTAGCTTCTTACGAAGAAATTCCATTCGGCAGGTTCCATGCAAGGATCTTCCAGTGGGATCTGTTGGACAAGTGGTCCGGGTCGCATCTTCAGATGCATCGGCTGATAACTCTGTCTCCAAGAGCCAGGGTGTCGCTGTTGTGGTGGCTGCAGAGTGCTCATCTTCTAGAGGGCCGCAGATTCGGCATACAGGACTGGGTCCTGGTGACCACGGATGCCAGCCTTCGAGGCTGGGGGGCAGTCGCACAGGGAAGAAACTTCCAAGGACTATGGACAAGTCAGGAGACTTCCCTACACAAAAATATTCTGGGACTAAGGGCCATTCACAGTGCCCTAAGTCAGGCTAGACCCCTGCTTCAACACCAGCCGGTGCTGATCCAGTCAGACAACATCACGGCGGTCGCCCTTGTAAACCAGCAGGGCGGCACAAGAAGCAGGATGGCGATGGCAGAAGCCACAAGGATTTTCCGATGGGCGGAAAATCATGTGTTAGCACTGTCAGCAGTGTTCATTCCCGGAGTGGACAACTGGGAAGCAGACTTTCTCAGCAGGCACGACCTCCACCCGGGAGAGTGGGGACTTCATCCAGAAGTCTTCAAAATGATTGTACACCATTGGGAAAGGCCACAGGTGGACATGATGGCGTCCCGCCTCAACGAAAAGCTAAAAAGATTTTGCGCCAGGTCAAGGGACCCTCAGGCGATAGCTGTGGACGCTCTGGTAACAACGTGGGTGTACAAGTCGGTGTATGTGTTCCCTCCTCTGCCTCTCATACCCAAGGTACTGCGAATAATAAGAAGGAGAGGAGTAAGAACTATATTCGTGGTTCCGGATTGGCCAAGAAGAGCTTGGTACCCAGAACTTCAAGAAATGATCTCAGAGGACCCATGGCCTCTGCCGCTCAGACAGGACCTGCTGCAGCAGGGGCCCTGCCTGTTTCAAGACTTACCACGGCTGTGTTTGACGGCATGGCGGTTGAACACCGGATCCTAAAGGAAAAAGGCATTCCGGAGGAAGTCATTCCTACGCTGATTAAGGCTAGGAAAGATGTGATCGCAAAATATTATAACTGCATATGGCAAAAATATGTTGCTTGGTGTGAGGCCAGGAAGGCCCCAACGGAGGAATTTCAACTGGGTCGATTTCTGCACTTCCTACAGTCAGGAGTGACTATGGGCCTAAAATTGGGTTCCATTAAGGTCCAGATTTCGGCTCTGTACATTTTCTTCCAAAAAGAACTGGCTTCACTGCCTAAAGTTCAGACTTTTGTTAAGGGAGTGCTGCATATTCAGCCCCCGTTTGTGCCTCTAGTGGCACCGTGGGATCTCAACGTGGTGTTGGATTCCTGAAGTCGCATTGGGTTGAGCCACTTAAATCCGTAGAGCTAAAATACCTCACGTGGAAAGTGGTCATGCTGTTGGCCAGGCGTGTATCAGAATTGGCGGCTTTGTCATGCAAAAGCCCCTATCTGATTTTCATATGGATAGGGCGGAATTGAGGACTCGTTCCCAATTCCTTCCTAAGGTGGTATCCGCTTTTCATGTGAACCAACCTATTGTGGTGCCTGCGGCTACGGGGGACTTGGAGGACTCCAAGTTACTGGACGTAGTCAGGGCCCTGAAAATCTATGTTTCCAGGACGGCTGGAGTCAGGAAAACTGACTCGCTATTTATCCTGTATGCACCCAACAAGCTGGGTGCTCCTGCTTCTAAGCAGACTATTCCGCGCTGGATCTGTAGCACGATTCAACTTGCACATTCTGTGGCTGGACTGCCGCACCCTAAATCTGTAAAAGCCCATTCCACGAGGAAAGTGGGCTCTTTTTGGGCGGCTGCCCAAGGGGTCTCGGCTTTACAACTTTGCCGAGCTGTTACTTGGTCGGGTTCAAACAACTTTGCAAGAGTCTACAAGTTTGATACCCTGGCTGAGGAGGACCTTGAGTTTGCTCATTCGGTGCTGCAGAGTCTTCCGCACTCTCCCGCCCGTTTGGGAGCTTTGGTATAATCCCCATGGTCCTTACGGAGTTCCCAGCATCCACTAGGACGTCAGAAAATAAGATTTTACTCACCGGTAAATCTATTGATCCGTATCCGTAGTGGATACTGAACGCCCATCCCAAGTGCGGATTGTCTGCAGTACTTGTATATAGTTATTGCCTAACTAAAGGGTTATTGTTATGAGCCATCTGTTACTGAGGCTCAGTTATATTTCATACTGTTAACTGGGTATAATATCACGAGTTATACGGTGTGATTGGTGTGGCTGGTATGAGTCTTACCCGGGATTCAAAATCCTTCCTTATTGTGTCAGCTCTTCCGGGCACAGTATCCTAACTGAGGTCTGGAGGAGGGTCATAGTGGGAGGAGCCAGTGCACACCAGGTAGTCCTAAAGCTTTCTTTAGTTGTGCCCAGTCTCCTGCGGAGCCGCTATTCCCCATGGTCCTTACGGAGTTCCCAGCATCCACTACGGACTACGAGAAATAGATTTACCGGTGAGTAAAATCTTATTTTCTGCTAGGCGAGCACTGTGGACCTGACAGTGGTCGGGTGATGCCGACTCAAAACGGCATATGGAGGTGTTGCCTTACAAGGGTGAGGAGTTGTTTGGGGAAGGTCTCGCGGACCTAGTTTCCACAGCTACTGCAGGTAAATCAACTTTTTTACCTTATGTTTCCTCACAGCCTAAGAAAGCGCCACATTATCAGATGCAGTCCTTTCGGCCGCATAAATCCAAGAGAGCTCGGGGATCTTCCTTTCTTGCCAGAGGTAAGGGCAAGGGGAAAAAGCTGCCAACTACAGCCAGTTCCCAGGAACAAAAGTCCTCCCCGGCCTCTACTAAATCCACCGCATGACGCTGGGGCTCCGCGGGTGGAGTCCGCTCCTGTGGTGGCACGTCTTCGTCTTTTCAGCCAGGTCTGGGTTCATTCTCAGGTGGACCCCTGGGCAATAGACATTGTTTCCCAGGGGTACAAGCTGGAATTCGAAGAGGTGCCTCCTCGCCGGTTTTTCAAATCGGCACTGCCGACTTCTTCCCCAGAGAGGGAGGTGGTTTTGGCAGCAATTCAAAAGTTGTACCTTCAACAAGTGGTGGTCAAAGTTCCCCTGCAGCAGCAGGGGATGGGCTATTACTCAACCTTGTTTGTGGTTCCGAAACCGGATGGTTCGGTCAGACCCATTCTGAATTTAAAATCCTTAAACCTATACTTAAGGAGATTCAAGTTCAAGATGGAATCGCTCAGGGCGGTCATTGCAAGTCTGGAAGAGGGAGATTATATGGTGTCCCTAGACATAAAGGATGCATACCTTCATGTCCCCATTTATCAACCTCATCAGGCGGTCCTGAGATTTGTGGTGCAGGATTGTCACTACCAATTTCAGACGTTGCCGTTTGGGCTTTCTACGGCCCCGAGAATTTTTACCAAATTAATGGCAGAGATGATGGTGCTCCTGCGCAAGCAGGGTGTCACAATTTTCCCATACTTGGACGATCTCCTGATAAAAGCGAGATCGAGAGAACAGTTGCTGGACAGCGTATCACTCTCCCTGAGGGTGTTGCAACAACACGGTTGGATTCTCAATCTACCGAAATCACAGTAAATTGTAACGACCAGATTGCCTTTTTTAGGTATGATTCTGGACACGGAACAAGAGAGGGTCTTTCTCCCGACGGAAAAGGCCCAGGAACTTCAGAGCTTGGTCAGGGACCTGTTGAAGCAAGACAGGGTGTCGGTACATCACTGCACTCGAGTGCTGGGAAAAATGGTGGCGTCTTACGAGGCCATTCCATTCGGCAGGTTCCATGCCAGGACCTTTCAGTGGGACCTTCTGGACAAGTGGTCCGGGTCACATCTACAGATTAATCAGATGATCCGCCTGTCGCCCAGGGCCAGGGTTTCTCTCCTGTGGTGGCTGCAGAGTGCTCACCTTCTAGAGCAGGGATGGGGAACCTTCGGCCCTCCAGCTGCTGTTGAACTACACATCCCAGCATGCCCTACAACAGTTTTAGCATGACCAAATAGCAAAACTGTAGCAAGGCATGGTGGTATGTGTAGTTCAACAACAGCTGGAGGGCCGTAGGTTCCCCATCACTGTTCTAGAGGGTCGCAGGTTCGGCATCCAGGACTGGGTGCTGGTGACCACAGACGCGAGCCTCCGAGGATGGGGAGCAGTCACACAGGGGAGAAATTTCCAAGGTCTGTGGTCAAGCCAGGAGGCTTGTCTTCATATCAACATTCTGGAATTAAGGGCCATATACAACGGCCTTCGTCAGGCGCAGACCTTGCTTCAAGGTCTACCGGTTCTGATTCAGTCAGACAACATCACAGCAGTGGCTCATGTAAACCGCCAAGGCGGCACAAGGAGCAGAATGGCAATGGCAGAAGTCTCAAGTATTCTTCGTTGGGCGGAGAGTCATGTAAGCGCTCTGACAGCAGTCTTTATTCCGGGAGTGGACAACTGGGAAGCAGACTTCCTAAGCAGACACGATCTGCATCCAGGAGAGTGGAAACTTCATCAAGAAGTCTTCGCAGAGATTGCAAGTCAGTGGGGACTGCCTCAAATAGACATGATGGCTTCACGTCTCAACAAAAAACTTCAGAGATATTGCGCCAGGTCAAGGGACCCTCAGGCGTTTGCAGTGGACGCACTGGTGACACCGTGGGTGTTTCAGTCGGTCTATGTGTTCCCTCCTCTCATCTCAAAGATACTGAGAATCATAAGACGAAGAGGAATTCAGGCAATTCTCATTGTTCCAGATTGGCCTAGAAGGGCCTGGTATCCGAATCTGCAGGAAATGCTCACCGAAGATCCGTGGCCTCTTCCTCTCAGGGAGGACCTGTTACAACAAGGCCCCTGTCCGTTCCAGGACTTACCGCACTGCGTTTGACGGCATGGCGGTTGAACGCAGGATCCTAGCGGAGAAGGGCATTCTGGATGAGGTCATCCCTATTCTGATAAAGGCTAGGAAGGAGGTGACATCGAAACATTATCACCGTATCTGGAGGAAGTATGTGTCTTGGTGCGAAGCCAAGACTGCTCCTCCGGCAGAATTCCATCTGGGCCGTTTTCTCCACTTCCTACAAACTGGAGTGAATTTGGGCCTAAAATTTAGGCTCCATTAAGGTTCATATTTCGGCCCTATCCATTTTCTTTCAAAAGGAATTGGCTTCTCTTCCAGAAGTCCAGACTTTCGTGAAAGGGGTGCTGCATATCCAGCCTCCTTTTGTGCCTCCGGTGGCACCATGGGACCTTAACGTGGTGTTACGGTTCCTTAAGTCTCACTGGTTTGAGCCTCTTCAGACAGTTGAATTAAAGTATCTCACTTGGAAAGTGGTCATGTTATTGGCCTTGGCTTCGGCACGGCGTGTGTCGGAGTTGGCGGCTTTGTCTCACAAAAGCCCTTATCTGATTTTCCATGTGGATAGAGCTGAGTTGCGGACTCTTCCTCAATTTTTGCCTAAGGTGGTTTCTTCTTTTCATATGAACCAACCTATTGTGATGCCTGTGGTTACAAGAGACGTGGAGGATTCCGAGTCCCTGGATGTGGTCAGGGCATTTAAAATTTATGTGGCCAGAACGGCTCGGGTTAGGAAAACAGAGGCCCTGTTTATCCTATATGCAGCCAACAAGGTTGGCGCTCCTGCGTCTAAACAGACTATTGCTCGCTGGATCTGTAACACGATTCAGCAGGCCTATTCTACGGCTGGATTGTCGGTAAAGGCCCATTGCACTAGGAAGGTGGGCTCTTCTTGGGCGGCTGCCCGAGGCGTCTCGGCGTTACAACTTTGCCGAGCAGCAACTTGGTCGGGTTCAAACACTTTTGCCAAATTCTACAAGATTGATACCCTGGCTGAGGAGGACCTCATGTTTGCTCATTCGGTGCTGCAGAGTCATCCGCACTCTCCCGCCCGTTTTGGAGCTTTGGTATAATCCCCATGGTCCTTACGGAGTCCCCAGCATCCTCTAGGACGTAAGAGAAAATAAGATTTTAAACCTACCGGGAAAATCTTTTTCTCCTAGTCCGTAGAGGATGCTGGGCGCCCGTCCCAGTGCGGACTACATTCTGCAAGACTTGTATATAGTTATTGCTTCCATAAGGGTTATGTTACAGTTTTGATCAGTCTCTGACTGATACTGTTTGGTTTCATACTGTTAACTGGTTCGTATATTCCATGTTATACGGTGTGAATGGTGTGGCTGGTATGAATCTTGCCCATGGATTTACAAAATCCTTTCCTCGTACTGTCCGTCTCCTCTGGGCACAGTTTCTCTAACTGAGGTCTGGAGGAGGGGTATAGACGGAGGAGCCAGTGCACACCCATACCTAAAGTTCTTTTTAGTGCCCATGTCTCCAGTGGAGCCAGTCTATTCCCCATGGTCCTTACGGAGTCCCCAGCATCCTCTACGGACTAGGAGAAAAAGATTTACCGGTAGGTTTAAAATCTTATTTTTTTATCTTTTGCCTTGTGTTTGTGACTAGCAGTAATTTGTGTAAGAAAATATTTGTAAGCTTGATTGACACGGACTGTCCCAGTCATGTGACCTAATACCTGGGTGAGAGTTGCAGAGGTTGGAAATCCTTAACCCTATAACTGATTGGTAGCAGCTGCTATATTAAATAACGTAAGTGTAGATATGTATAGAGAGACTAAACAATAGAATGATATTTAAAAGAAGCACTCTCTAAGTAAGTTTATATGTATGCCTAATTATATTCTGTGAACTTGAACAGTGTTCCCCAAACTATTCATGATGGCAGCCGTAGAAGTAGTTCAAAATAAAAAGGCCACAATGAATGTCATCATTACAAGTATATTCCAGACATTTTAACATGTATGTTTATACCCTTTTTGCATGTAAATTGAATAACCACTTTACATTTTATTTGTAGCTAATTAATGTATGTGCTAACCTACCTCTTGTCTCCTATGTGGACAGTATATTTTTGTGCATTAGTTAGTTATGCTGTGGCTAAGGGGCCCTACACACTCGGCGATGCGTCGCCGAGGTGCCCGACGGCCGATACGGCCGACGAGCAACCCGGCGGCGGGGGGGCAGTGACGGGGGGAGTGAAGTTTTTTCACTCCCCCCGTCACCCGGCTGCATTGAAGTGCAGGCAAATATGGACGAGATCGTCTATATTGGCCTGCATGCACAGCCGACGGGAGATCAGCGATGAACGAGCGCGGGGCCGCGCATCGTTCATCGCTGGAGTCTCCACACTGAAAGATATGAACGAGTTCTCGTTCATTTATGAACGAGATCGTTCATATCTTTCAGAATATCGGCATGTGTGTAGGGCCTATAAGCCATTTTGTGTAATATCTTGAAGATATTTTCTGAGTTTATGATGTTATAAGGAATATAAGCATTATTATATGAATAGTATTATAACTTTCTCTCTTTCCTCCAGCTCATTGTTTAAAACTACTATTCTGTGCCATTAACCATGACAAATCCCAGGCTTTGCTCCTGGATCCCGCTGTGTGCCCTTCCTGGGGTGTAGATTTTTGGATCAAATGGGCTTCAACATCATTGAAATATTTGGGAATTTATTTACCCAAGAGGATCCAGCATATGTATGCTCTCAATTTATCTGATGTCATTCAGAAAGCACTGGTAGAACTCAACCACTGGAACCATTTAATGCTGTCTTATAAGGGTAGAATACATCTTCTTAAAATGATCACATTTCCAAAACTTCTATACCCACTTCAGATGTTGCTCATCCTATTGTCTGCATCAGATGAGAAACTTGTTTACACTGCTTTCCACAAATTTGTTTTGCAAAATAAAAGACCATGCATTAGTTTGCTCAAATTCCACCTAATGGCAATGTTCATTTTCCAAATATGAAATTATACAGCCATGCAGGTATACACGCCGTTACATTTGGGATTGGATCCATGGTTCTGACCTTTTATCGTTTCTGACATTGATCAATCTTTTTACAAAACCAAGTTTCAGCTCTTTTCTGCATTCCTACAAACAGGAACTTCCTGACAACGTTTCTCATAATCCGTTACTAATGACTTCCTGGACTGTGTGACATTTCACCAGACATCGCTGGGGTCTTAATAGCCACCACACCCTCTCTTTTTTTTTTTTTTTTTTTGCAATTTGTGGTTAATCCTGAATTTCAGATGGTCAATCTGCATCTCCCTTCACCTCCTGGCACTCCAAAGATATCACCAATGTTTAGGCACTGGTAGACATCGGTGCTAGGGCCCCCCTTCGTATTCAAGCTGCAGTGGATAAATATACCATGCCACATACTCAGGCCTTAGCACTTTACCAGCCCAGCGCTATGCTACTTTATTAATTCGACATCTCTCCAAAAGATTGGTCTAATACTTTGGATGCAATATTGTCTAGGCCTCTTATTCGCCAGCCATGCCTACTCTACTTTGGTTATGTATGAACCTCATTGATGTGCAATGCATTGATACTCAATTGTTCATTACTCTTAGTATAATATGCTGTAAATTTGCTATGCTTCTGCTGCCGGCATGTGCTTTTCTTGTTTTTTGTTTACCCCATCCCTAATAAAAAAGTTTTTTTAATTTTTATATATATATATATATATATATATATATATATATATATATATATATATATATATATATATATATATATATATATATATATATATATATATACACACACACACACACACTTGTGATAAGTATGGTACCCTGGAAGGGTTCAGAAGACTATCACTAGGTTAATAGGTTAGGCATCAACATTGGTTGAAGATTAGGGTATGGTTTCCTATGACTTTATTGGAGACTGGTAACTGAAACACGTCCTCTTTAAACCAGTTATGTGAACTTGTACAGTCTGTTATACAACACCATGCGTTAATGGGTTTGCGTTAGCATATGACCATTGCTTCCTGCTCAGCTAGGATGAGCAAGCAAACATTGTATGGATTAGGGCTTGGTTTAGCAAATAACCCTGCACTGCTTGTGAGTGTGAGGAATGTTGCAGCTACAGGAGCAAATCAGGAGTGTTTTTCTTTTCCTTTTTCTTACTATATTTTTTAAATAAGTCAATAAACAAGCACACAAATAGATTTAGTAACAAAACATCAATTTATTATTTTTACAGGATAAGATAGGACTGGCATACTTAGTATATTTAGTTATAAATGTTATTTTTCTGAGAAGTATTTGCTAACATTTCTATTTAATTCAGGAGTATCCAAATACATTCAGTATGTGGCAAATTAAATCTTAGTCAATCAAAAAAATCTTGATGCCAAGTGCAAATATGTTTACTTTTAAAGGCAATCTTTAACTATTTTTTTCTGTAAATATTAACTCTATTGGGACATTACCTATGTTTTATCAGTTCTATTTAGGGCCTCATGTAATAGCATGTGAGATGCAGACACAGGTGCTATTCCCATGAGTCTGCCCATATTTGTAAAGCACCAATAATTTAATAGGCAAAATCTTGTGCTTTCGTCTTGCAGACTATTATGTAAGGCCTTTAGAGAGGAAATTCAATTGGCTGCTGTGATTTACCCTGGGCTAATTGATCCCCTGGGACGATACAGTTAGTCCCAATGGGTGACTGTCGGCAATTATTACCTGGGATAAATAACAGATAAATAGCCCGTTTTTGCGATACCGGCAGCAAACACAATAGGTCTGTGAACTTATCAAGGATTCTATAGGGCCGATTCAATTGTTTTACCCCGCGGCTACTACTAGGGGGCACAAAACGGAGCAGTTTAGTTGTTGCTCCATTTAGACGCCCGGTAGCTGCGTGGATTGCATTTGTTTTCTCAGCCTCCTGAGGTGCGAGAAGAAATGTACGCTAAGTTGGCACTTTTGGCATCAAGAACAGGAGTTTGGACACCCAAAGCATAACTTTAGATATGTTTAGCCATTTTACGCAGCTAAAACCTGTCTGTCTGGGTGCGATATGCAGTCCCATTTAGATGGGAAATATAGATGCCCAAAACAGTTGAATCGGCCCTATGTGTGTTTGGCCGAAAGGTAGATGTTTTTTTCAGGGTGCAATAAATGGGGTTAATTGAATAGCGTGAAAGCAAGGTACCCACAGTACTCAGAGACGCCTTGAAGTTGACCTGGGAGCTTAATATATCTTTGTAAATATATGCATCTGAGAACTTAAATCCTGTTGCTGATGTCATCCCGTGTGCTGGGGGATAGTAGTGTTTTTTGTTTTTTCTTACAACTTTATTTAAGTCTGTCGACAATAGTCCTTGTAAGAGACTACCCGGCCTGGCAAACTATTTTCATTGCATTTATGTTCAACTTACCAACTGCCACCCTAAACCTAATTCAGTTTTGTAGCCTCACTCTTGAGGCTAGACAGTTCTAGAAAGGTAGATAAGAAGCACTGTGAACCCAGAATAATGGAAATGGGAGCAGCTTGTTCTATGCACTCATGAAAGATCTACTTCTGCTTCTGAATTTATCTTTGATTTCTCTAACGTCCTAGAGGATGCTGGGGACTCCGTAAGGACCATGGGGATAGAAGGGCTCCGCAGTTGACATGGGCACTTTAAGAAAGAATTTAGTTCCTGGTGTGCACTGGCTCCTCCCTCTATGCCCCTCCTCCAGACCTCAGTTTGATACTGTGCCCAGAGGAGCTGGGTGCTTTTCAGTGAGCTCTCCTGAGTTTACTGATAGAAAGTATTTTGTTAGGTTTTTTATTTTCAGGGAGCTCTGCTGGCAACAGACTCCCTGCATCGAGGGACTGAGGCGAGAGAAGCAGCCCTACTCTCTGAAGCTAGGTCCTGCTTCTTAGGCTACTGGACACCATTAGCTCCAAAGGGATTGGTACGCAGGATCTCACCCTCGCCGTCCGTCCCAGAGCCGCGCCGCCGTCACCCTCGCAGAGCCGGAAGACAGAAGACGGGTGAGTATGAGAAGAAAAGAAGACATCACAGGTGGCAGAAGACTTCATGATCTTCACTAGAGGTAACGCACAGCACTGCAGCTGTGCGCCATTGCTCCACACACCTCACATACTCCGGTCACTGTAAGGGTGCAGGGCGCAGGGGGGGTGCCCTGGGCAGCATTTGGGACCTCATATTGGCAAAAAGAACACATATATACAGCTGGGCACTGTATATATGTATGAGCCCCCGCCAAAATTACTGTTTTAAGCGGAACAGAAGCCCGCCGCCGAGGGGGCGGGGCTTCTCCCTCAGCACTCACCAGCGCCATTTTTTCTCCACAGCACCGCTGAGAAGAAGCTCCCCGGGCTCTCCCCTGCTGATACACGGTAGAAGAGGGTTGAAAAGAGAGGGGGGCACATAATTAGGCGCAAAAACTATAACATACAGCAGCTACCTGGTTAACATTAAGTTACTGTGTTATTCCTGGGATATTATAGCGCTGGGGTGTGTGCTGGCATACTCTCTCTCTGTCTCTCCAAAGGGCCTTGTGGGGGAACTGTCTTCAGAAAGGACATTCCCTGTGTGTGTAATGTGTCGGTATGCTTGTGTCAACTTGTACTAAAAAAAAAATTCTGTGTTTTGCACTAGACAGAGAGTGGAAAAATGCAGCATATACACCTTGGAAAAATCCACAAATTTTACGCTTGTGTCGACATGTCTGATGAGGAAGGCTATGTGGGAGAGGAGCGGGAGCAAATGAATGTGGTGTCTCCGCTGACGGCGCCGACATCTGATTGGATGGATATGTGGAAGGTTTTAAATGATAATGTTAATTCCTTGCATAAAAGATTTGACAAGGCTGATGCATTGGGGCAGTCAAGGTCTCAACCCATGCCTGACCCTATGTCGCAGGGACCGTCAGGGTCTCATAAGCGCCCGTTATCCCAAATTGTTGACACAGATACCGACATGGATTCTGACTCCAGTGTCTATTACAATGATGCAAAGTTACAGCCAAAATTGGCTAAATCCCTTCGATATATGATTATAGCAATAAAGGATGTTTTGCACATCACAGAGGAAACCCCTGTCCCTGACACGAGGGTGTATATGTATAAGGGAAAGAAGTCTGAGGTAACCTTTCCCCCCTCACACGAACTGAATGAGTTATGTGAAAAAGCTTGGGAATCTCCAGATAAAAAACTGCAGATTTCCAAACGGATTCTTATGGCGTATCCTTTCCCGCCAACGGATAGGTTACGATGGGAATCCTCCCCTAGGGTGGACGAAGCTTTAACACGCTTATCCAAAAAGGTAGCCCTGCCGTCCCAGGATACGGCTACCCTCAAAGATGCTGCTGATCGCAAACAGGAGGTTACCCTGAAGTCCATTTATACACATTCGGGTACCTTACTAAGACTGGCAATTGCGTCGGCCTGGGTGTGTAGTGCTGTAGCGGCATGGACGGATACCTTATCTGAGGAATTGGATACCCTAGATAAGGATACTGTAGTATTGACCCTGGGGCATATAAAAGACGCTATCCTATATATGAGAGATGCTCAAAGAGACATTAGTCTACTGGGTTCTAGAATAAACGCTATGTCGATTTCTGCCAGAAGGGTCCTGTGGACTCTGCAATGGACAGGTGATGCCGACTCAAAAAGGCATATGGAGGTTTTACCTTACAGGGGTGAGGAATTGTTCGGGGGAAGGTCTCTCGGACCTGGTCTCCACAGCTACAGCTGGAAAGTCAAATTTTTTGCCATATGTTCCCTCACAGCCTAAGAGAGCACCGCATTATCAAATGCAGTCCTTTCGTTCACAAAGAAACAAGACAGTACGAGGTGCGTCCTTTCTTGCCAGAGGTAGGGGCAGAGGAAAGAAGCTGCACAATGCAGCTAGTTCCCAGGAACAGAAATCCTCACCGGCCTCTACAAAATCCACCGCATGACGCTGGGGCTCCACTGGCCGAGCCGGGCCCTCTGGGGGCACGTCTTCAGAATTTCAGCCACATGTGGGTTCACTCCCAGGTGGATCCTTGGGCAATAGAAATTGTGTCTCAGGGTTACAAGCTGGAATTCGAAGAGGTGCCTCCTCGCCGGTATTTCAAATCGGCCTACCATCTTCCCCCCAAGAGAGAGAAATAGTGTTAAACGCAATACAAAAATTGTATCTTCAGCAGGTGGTGGTCAAGGTTCCCCTCCTTCAACAGGGAAGGGGTTATTATTCGACCATGTTTGTAGTCCCGAAACCGGACGGTTCGGTCAGACCCATATTGAATTTAAAATCTCTGAACCTATACTTGAAAAGGTTCAAGTTCAAGATGGAATCGCTAAGAGCGGTCATCGCAAGCCAGGAAGGGGGGGATTTTATGGTGTCACTGGACATAAAGGATGCATACCTTCATGTCCCCATTTATCCACCTCATCAGGCGTACCTAAGATTTGCGGTACAGGATTGTCATTACCAATTTCAGACGTTGCCGTTTGGTCTCTCAACGGCCCCGAGGATTTTCACCAAGGTAATGGCGGAAATGATGGTGCTCCTGCGGAAGCAAGGTGTCACAATTATCCCGTACTTGGACGATCTCATAAAAGCGAGATCAAGAGAGCAGTTGCTGAACAGCGTATCTCTTTCACTGAAAGTGTTACAGCAACATGGCTGGATTCTCAATATTCCAAAGCCGCAGTTGGTTTCTACGACTCGTCTGCCCTTCTTGGGCATGATTCTGGACACGGACCAGAAGAGGGTTTATCTCCCGATAGAGAAGGCCCAGGAACTCATGACTCTGGTCAAGAACCTATTGAAACCAAAACAGGTGTCAGTGCATCATTGCACTCGAGTCCTGGGAAAGATGATGGTGTCATACGAGGCCATTCCCTTCGGCAGGTTCCATGCGAGGACTTTCCAATGGGACCTACTGGACAAGTGGTCCGGGTCACATCTTCAGATGCATCGGTTGATCACCCTGTCCCCCAGGGCCAGGGTGTCACTACTGTGGTGGCTGCAGAGTGCTCACCTTCTCGAGGGCCGGGCATTCGGCATTCAGGACTGGATCCTGGTGACCACGGACGCAAGCCTCCGAGGTTGGGGAGCAGTCACACAGGGAAGAAATTTCCAGGGTTGTTGGTCAAGTCAAGAGACTTGTCTTCACATCAACATCCTGGAGCTAAGGGCCATATACAACGCCCTACGTCAAGCGGAGACCTTACTTCGCGACCGACCAGTTCTGATCCAGTCAGACAACATCACCGCAGTGGCTCATGTAAACCGCCAAGGCGGCACAAGGAGCAGAGTGGCAATGGCGGAAGCCACCAGAATTCTTCGCTGGGCGGAGAATCATGTAAGCACACTGTCAGCAGTGTTCATTCCGGGAGTGGACAACTGGGAAGCAGACTTCCTCAGCAGACACGACCTACACCCGGGAGAGTGGGGACTTCATCCAGAATTCTTCGCACAGATTGTGAGTCAGTGGGAACTGCCACAGATAGACATGATGGCGTCCCACCTCAACAAAAAGCTACAGAGGTATTGCGCCAGGTCAAGAGACCCTCAGGCAGTAGCGGTAGACGCCCTAGTGACACCGTGGGTGTTCCGGTCAGTCTATGTATTTCCTCCTTTTCCTCTCATACCAAAGGTGTTGAGGATAGTAAGAAGAAAATGAGTGAGAACAATCCTCATTGTTCCAGATTGGCCAAGACGGACCTGGTATCCAGATCTGCAGGAACTGCTCATAGAGGATCCGTGGCCTCTTCCTCTAAGACAGGACCTGTTGCAACAGGGACCCTGTCTGTTCCAAGACTTACCGCTGCTGCGTTTGACGGCATGGTGGTTGAACGCCGAATCCTAGCAGAAAAAGGCATTCCGGTTGAGGTTATCCCTACGCTGATAAAGGCTAGGAAGGAAGTAACAGCAAAACATTATCACCGTATATGGCGAAAATGTTTCTTGGTGTGAGACCAAGAATGCTCCTACGGAAGAATTCCATCTGGGTCGTTTCCTTCACTTTCTACACACTGGAGTGAATTTGGGCCTTAAATTAGGTTCCATTAAGGTCCAGATTTCGGCCCTATCCATTTTCTTTCAAAAAGAATTGGCTTCTCTCCCAGAAGTTCAGACTTTTGTAAAGGGAGTGCTGCATATTCAGCCTCCTTTTGTGCCTCCGGTGGCACCTTGGGATCTTAACGTGGTGTTAAGTTTCCTAAAGTCACACTGGTTTGAACCACTTAAAACGATGGAGTTGAAATATCTCACGTGGTAGGTGGTCGTGTTATTAGCCTTGGCTTCGGCTAGGCGAGTGTCTGAATTAGCGGCTTTGTCACATAAAAGCCCCTATTTGGTTTTCCATATGGATAGAGCAGAATTGCGGACCCGTTCGCAATTTCTGCCAAAAGTGGTTTCATCTTTTCATATGAACCAACCTATTGTGGTGCCTGTGGCTACACGTGACTTGGAGGATTCCGAGTTACTTGATGTGGTCAGGGCTTTGAAAATTTACGTAGCCAGAACGGCTAGAGTCAGGAAAACTGAAGCGCTGTTTGTCCTGTATGCATCCAACAAGATTGGTGCACCTGCTTCAAAGCAAACTATTGCTCGCTGGATTTGTAACACGATTCAGCAAGCGCATTCTACGGCTGTTTGCCGTTACCAAAATCGGTCAAGGCCCATTCCACTAGGAAGGTGGGCTCTTCTTGGGTGGCTGCCCGGGGGGTCTCGGCACTACAGCGGTGTCGAGCTGCTACTTGGTCGGGTTCAAACACTTTTGCAAAATTCTACAAGTTTGATACCCTGGCTGAGGAGGACCTCATGTTTGCTCAATCGGTGCTGCAGTCATTCGCACTCTCCTGCACGTTTGGGAGGGGTGGTATTCATGTGACTGCCGGTCAGCTGACCGACAGTCACATGACCTCCTCCACGTGCCCGACGGCTCACTATCCCGATGGTCGGTATGCCGACCAACAGGGACTATTTCCACTCGTGGGTGTCCACGACACCCATAAAGTGGGAATAGAACCCGTGGCGACCGCAGGTCGCCACGGAGCCCGCAGCGTGGCGAGCACAGCGAGCCCGCAAGGGGCTTGCTACACTCGCCCCTCCCCACCGGGATCCCGGCGTCGGTAAGCTGACCGGCGGTCAGGAGACCGCCGGTCACCAGTACTACACCCTTTGGGAGCTTTGGTATAATCCCCATGGTCTTTACGGAGTCCCCAGCATCCTCTAGGACGTTAGAGAAAATAAGATTTTACTTACCGGTAAATCTATTTCTCGTAGTCCGTAGAGGATGCTGGGCGCCCGTCCCAAGTGCGGACTTCTTCTGCAATACTTGTATATAGTTATTGCTTCAATAAGGGTTATGTTATAGTTGCATCGGTCTTGAACTGATGATATGTTGTTTTCATACTGTTAACTGGGTAGTTATCACAAGTTATACGGTGTGATTGGTATGGCTGGTATGAATCTTGCCCTTGGATTAACAAAATCCTTTCCTCGTACTGTCCATCTCCTCTGGGCACAGTTTCTCTAACTGAGGTCTGGAGGAGGGGCATAGAGGGAGGAGCCAGTGCACACCAGGAACTAAATACTTTCTTAAAGTGCCCATGTCTCCTGCGGAGCCCGTCTATCCCCATGGTCCTTACGGAGTCCCCAGCATCCTCTACGGACTACGAGAAATAGATTTACCGGTAAGTAAAATCTTATTTCTCTAACGTCCTAGTGGATGCTGGGGACTCCGTCAGGACCATGGGGAATAGCGGGCTCCGCAGGAGACAGGGCACATCTAAAAAGCTTTTTAGGTCACATGGTGTGTACTGGCTCCTCCCCCTATGACCCTCCTCCAAGCCTCAGTTAGGTTTTTGTGCCCGTCCGAGAAGGGTGCAAACTGGATGGCTCTCTTAAGGAGCTGTTTAGTAAAGTTTTTTTTTAGGTTTCTAATCAGTGATTCCTGCTGGCGACAGGATCACTGCAACGAGGGACTTAGGGGAGAGACTTGCAACTCACCTGCGTGCAGGAGGATTGAAGTCTTAGGCTACTGGACACTGAGCTCCAGAGGGAGTCGGAACACAGGTCAGCCTGGGGTTCGTCCCGGAGCCGCGCCGCCGATCCCCCTTACAGACGCTGAAGAAAGACGGCGGAACGGAGGTCCGGAAACAGGCGGCAGAAGACTTCACAGTCTTCAGAGAGGTAGCGCACAGCACACGGCTCACTGACACGGTCACGGAGGGTGCAGGGCGCTGCTGGGGGCGCCCTGGGCAGCAATATAAATACCTATTTGGCAAATAAATACATCACATATAGCCATTAAGGCTATATGTATGTATTTTAACCCAGGCCAGTTATTAAAAAACCGGGAGGAAAAGCCCGCCGAAAAGGGGGCGGAGCTTATTCTCCTCAGCACACGGCGCCATTTTCCTGATCAGCTCCGCTGGTGAGGAAGGCTCCCACTCTCCCCTGCACTACAGAAACAGGGTTAAAAGAGAAGGGGGGCATAAATTGGCGATATAATTATATTTTAAGAGCGCATATATAGAAACAACACCTTCTAGGGTTGTTATATACATTATAGCGTTTTTTGTGTGTGCTGGCAAACTCTCCCTCTGTCTCCCCAAAGGGCTAGTGGGTCCTGTCCTCTATCAGAGCATTCCCTGTGTGTGTGCTGTATGTCGGTACGTGGGTGTCGACATGTATGAGGAAAATGTTGGTGAGGAGGCGGAGCAAATTGCCTGTAATGTTGATGTCACTCTCTAGGGAGTCGACACCGGAATGGATGGTCTACTTATGGAATTACGTGATAATGTCAACACGCTGCAAGACGGTTGACGACATGAGATGGCCGGCGGACAAATTAGTACCGGTCCAGGCGTCTCAGACACCGTCAGGGGCTTGTAAAAACGCCCATTTACCTCAGTCGGTCGACAGACACAGACATGGACACTGACCCCAGTGTCGACGGTGAAGAAACATACGTAATTTTCCTTTAGGGCCACGAGTTACATGTTAAGGGCAATGAAGGAGCTGTTACATATTTCTGATACTACAAGTACCACAAATAAGGGTATTTTGTAGGGTGTGAATAAACTACTTGTAGTTTTGCCTGAATCAGATAAATTAAATGAAGTGTGTGATGATACGTGGGGTTCCTCCGATAGAAAGTTATGGGCGGTATACCCTTTCCCGCCAGAAGTAAGGGCGAGTTGGGAAACACACCTTAGGGTGGATAAGGCGCTCACACGCTTATAAAAACAGGGCGTTACCGTCTCTAGATACGGCCGCCCTCAAGAAGCCAGCTGATAGGAAGCTGAAAAATATCATGACAGTATATACACACATACTGGTGTTATACTACGGCCAGCAATCGCCTCAGCCTGGAGGTGCAGCGCTGAGGGAGCTTGGTCGGATTTCCTGACTGAAAATTTTGATACCCTTGACAGGGACAAGATTTTATTGACTATAGAGCATTTTAAGGATGCATTTCTATATATGCGTGATGCGCAGAGGGATATTTGCATTCTGGCATCAAGAGTAAATGTGATGTACATATCTGCCAGACGAAGACACGACAGTGGTCAGGTGAGGCAGATTCCAGACGGCATGTGGAAGTATTGCCGTATAAAGGGGCGGTCCATCGGACCTGGTGGCCATGGCAACAGCTGAAAAATCCACCTTTTGTTACCCCGAATCACATATCGGCAAAAAAGGACACAGTCTTTTCAGTCTCAGTCCTTTTGTCCCCATACGGGCAGGCGGGCAAAGGCCAGTCATATCTGCCCAGGGGTAGAGGAAAGGGAAGAAGACTGCAGCAGGCAGCCCATTCCCAGGAACAGAAGCCCCTCACAGCTTCTGCCAAGTCCGCAGCATAACGCTGGGGCCGTACAAGCGGACTCAGGTGCGGTAGGGGGTCATCTCAAGAGTTCAGTACGCAGGGGGCTCACTCGCAAGGGAACTCCGGGATCCTACATGTAGTATCCCAGGTGTACATTGGAAATTCGAGACATCTTCCCCTCACACAATTCACAGGCTGTATTCCCAGCAGGTGATAATCAAAGTACCCCTCTTACAACATGGAAGGGGGTAGTATTCCACACTATATTGTGGTACTGAAGCCAACCGGCTCGGTGAGATCTGAAATATTTGAACACTTACATACAAGCGTTCAAATCAAGATGGAGTCACTCTGAGCAGTGATAGCAAACCAGGAAGAAGGGGACGATATGGTGTCACTGGATATCAGGGACGCTTACCTACAGGTCCAAATTTGCCCTTCTCACCAAGGGTACTTCAGGTTCCTGGTACAGAACTGTCACTATCAGTTCAGACGCTGCCGTTTGGGTTGTCCACGGCGCCCCGGGTCTTTACCAAGGTAATGGCCGGAATGATGATTTTTCTTAAAAGGAAACATGGACGCTTTCCTGATAAGGGCAAGGTCCAGAGAACAGTTGGAGGTCGGAGTAGCACTATCTTAAGTAGTTCTACGACAGCACGAGTGGATTCTAAATATTCCAAAATCGCAGCTTTTTCCGATGACACGTCTACTGTTCATAGGGATGATTCTGGACACAGTCCAGAAAAACGTGTTTCTCCCAGTGGAGAAAGCCAGGGAGTTATCCGAGCTAATCGGGATCCTCCTAAAACCAGGAAAAGTGTCAGTGCATCATTGCACAAGAGTCCTGGTAAAAATGGTGGCTTATTACGAAGCAATTCCATTCGGCAGATTTCCCGCAAGAACTCGTCGGTGGGATCTGCTGGACAAATGGTCCGGATCGCATCCTCAGATGCATCAGCGGATAACCCTATATCCAAGGACAAGGGTGTCTCTCCTGTGGTGATTACAGAGTGCTCATCTTCTAGAGGGCCGCAGATTTGGCATTCAGGATTGGATGCCGGTGACCACGGAGGCCAGCCTGAGAGGCTGGAGAACAGTCACACAGGGAAAAAATTTCCAGGGAAGTGTGATTAAGTCTGGAGAATTCTCTCTGCATAAATAAGCTTAGAGCAAATTTATAAGGCTCTAAACTTAGCAAGACCTCTGCTTCAAGGTCAGCCGGTATTGATCCAGTGGGATAACATCACGGCAGTCGCCCACGTAAACAGAAAGGGCGGCACAAGAAGCAAGAGGGCAGTGACAAAACTGCAAGGATTTTTCGCTAGGCGGAAAATCATGTGATAGCACTGTCAGCAGTGTTCTTTCCGGGAGTGGACGACTGGGAAGCAGACTTCCTCAGCAGGCATGACCTCCACCCGGGAGAGTGGAAACTTCATAGGGAAGTTTTTCAGCATGATTGTGGACCGTTGGCAAAGACCAAAGGTGGACATGATGGCGTCCCGCCCGAAAAACGGGACAGGTATTCCGCCAGGTCATGAGACCTTCAGGCGATAGCTGTGGATGTTCTGGTAACACCGTGGGTGTACCAGTCTGTGTATGTGTTCCCTCCTCTGTTTCTCATAACCAGGGTATTGAGAATTCTATACATACAGAAATTCAAGTTCAAGATGGAGTCACTCAGAGCAGTGATAGCGAATCTGGAAGAAGGGGACTTCATGGTGTCCCTGGACATAAAAGATGCTTATCTGCATGTCCCAATTTACCCTTCACACCAAGGGTATCTCAGGTTCGTGATACAAAACTGTCATTATCAGTTTCAAACGCTGCCGTTTGGTTTGTCCACGGCACCTCGGGTCTTTACCAAGGTAATGGCCGAAATGATGGTTCTTCTACGAAGAAAAGGCGTATTAATTATCCCTTACTTGGACGATCTCCTGATAAGGGCAAGGTCCAGAGAACAGCTGGAAGTCGGAGTAGCACTAACCCAAGTAGTGCTTCAACAACACGGGTGGATTCTGAATCTTCCAAAATCTCAATTGACCCCGACGACACGTCTGCTGTTCCTGGGAATGATTCTGGACACTGTTCAGAAAAAGGTGTTTCTCCCGGAGGAGAAAGCAAGGGAGTTATCCGAACTTGTCAGGAACCTCCTAAAACCAGGAAATGTGTCAGTACATCAATGCACAAGAGTCCTGGGAAAGATGGTGGCTTCTTATGAAGCAATTCCATTCGGCAGATTCCACGCACGAATATTTCAGTGGGATCTGCTGGACAAATGGTCCGGATCGCATCTGCACATGCATCAGCGGATAACACTGTCACCAAGAACAAGGGTGTCTCTTCTGTGGTGGTTGCAGAGTGCCCATCTGTTAGAGGGCCGCAGATTCGGCATACAGGACTGGGTCCTGGTGAATACGGATGCCAGCCTACGAGGCTGGGGAGCAGTCACACAGGGAAGAAACTTCCAGGGCGTGTGGTCGAACCTGGAGACGTCTCTTCACATAAATATACTGGAGCTAAGAGCGATTTACAATGCTCTAAGCCTGGCAAAACCGCTGCTTCAGGGTCAGCCGGTGTTGATCCAGTCGGACAACATCACGGCAGTCGCCCACGTAAACAGACAGGGCGGCACGAGAAGCAGAAGAGCAATGACAGAAGCTGCAAGGATTCTTCGCTGGGCGGAAAATCATGTCATAGCACTGTCAGCAGTGTTCATTCCGGGAGTGGACAACTGGGAAGCAGACTTCCTCAGCAGACACGACCTCCACCCGGGAGAGTGGGGACTTCATCCAGAAGTTTTCCACATGATTGTGAACCGTTGGGAAAAACCAAAGGTGGACATGATGGCGTCCCGCCTCAACAAGAAACTGGACAGATATTGCGCCAGGTCAAGAGACCCTCAGGCAATAGCTGTGGACGCTCTGGTAACACCGTGGGTGTACCAGTCCGTGTATGCGTTTCCTCCTCTGCCTCTCATACCAAAGGTACTGAGAATTATACGGCTACGGGGAGTAAGAACAATACTCGTGGCTCCGGATTGGCCGAGAAGGACTTGGTACCCGGAACTTCAAGAGATGCTCACGGAAGAGCCGTGGCCTCTACCGTTAAGAAGGGATCTGCTTCAGCAGGGACCTTGTATGTTCCAAGACTTACCGCGACTGCGTTTGACGGCATGGCGGTTGAACGCCGGATTCTAAAAGAAAAGGGCATTCCAGAGGAAGTTATTCCTACCTTGATTAAAGCCAGGAAGGAAGTGACCGCACAACATTATCACCGCATTTGGAGAAAATATGTTGCGTGGTGTGAGGCCAAGAAGGCCCCAACGGAGGAATTTCAATTGGGTCGATTCCTACATTTCCTGCAGGCAGGATTGTCTATGGGCCTCAAATTGGGGTCTATTAAGGTTCAAATTTCGGCCTTATCGATTTTCTTCCAGAAAGAATTGGCTTCAGTGCCTGAAGTACAAACCTTTGTCAAAGGTGTACTACATATACAGCCCCCGATTGTGCCTCCAGTGGCACCGTGGGATCTCAACGTAGTTTTGGATTTTCTCAAATCCCATTGGTTTGAGCCGCTCAAATCGGTAGATTTGAAGTATCTTACATGGAAAGTAACCATGCTACTGGCCCTGGCTTCAGCCAGGAGAGTATCAGAGTTGGCGGCTTTATCGTACAAAAGCCCATATCTGATTTTCCATTCGGACAGGGCAGAACTGCGGACGCGTCCTCAGTTTCTGCCTAAGGTGGTTTTGGCTTTTCACTTGAACCAGCCTATTGTGGTGCCTGCGGCTACTAGCGACTTGGAGGACTCCAAGTTGCTGGACGTTGTCAGAGCATTGAAAATATATATTTCAAGGACGGCTGGAGTCAGAAAATCTGACTCGCTGTTTATCCTGTATGCACCCAACAAGATGGGTGCTCCTGCGTCTAAGCAGACGATTGCTCGTTGGATCTGTAGCACAATCCAACTTGCACATTCTGTGGCAGGCCTGCCACAGCCTAAATCTGTAAATGCCCACTCCACAAGGAAGGTGGGCTCATCTTGGGCGGCTGCCCGAGGGGTCTCGGCATTACAACTTTGCCGAGCAGCTACGTGGTCAGGGGAGAACACGTTTGTAAAATTTTACAAATTTGATACTCTGACTAAGGAGGACCTGGAGTTCTCTCATTCGGTGCTGCAGAGTCATCCGCACTCTCCCGCCCGTTTGGGAGCTTTGGTATAATCCCCATGGTCCTGACGGAGTCCCCAGCATCCACTAGGACGTTAGAGAAAATAAGAATTTACTTACCGATAATTCTATTTCTCATAGTCCGTAGTGGATGCTGGGCGCCCATCCCAAGTGCGGATTGTCTGCAATACTTGTACATAGTTATTGTTACAAAAATCGGGTTATTATTGTTGTGAGCCATCTTTTCAGAGCCTTCTTCGTTGTTATCATACTGTTAACTGGGTTCAAATCACAAGTTGTACGGTGTGATTGGTGTGGCTGGTATGAGTCTTATCCGGGATTCAAGATCCTTCCTTATTGTGTACGCTCGTCCGGGCACAGTACCTAACTGAGGCTTGGAGGAGGGTCATAGGGGGAGGAGCCAGTACACACCATGTGATCCTAAAAGCTTGCTTTTTGTGCCCTGTCTCCTGCGGAGCCGCTATTCCCCATGGTCCTGACGGAGTCCCCAGCATCCACTACGGACTATGAGAAATAGAATTATCGGTAAGTAAATTCTTATTATATATATATATATATATATATATATATATATATATATATATATATATATATATATATATTTATTTTTTTATTTTTTTTTATAATTTTTGCAGGATCGACACTCCTGTTATAAAGCAGCTGGTGCCCTCATAAAGGTCGATATAGTCAAGGTGTAGGATGAGGCACTCAGGAAAAAACTTGTCGTAAACAGAGTACTTACTCTAAAAAATATACCATATAAAAATATATTACAAGGGAGCGCATATATATATTTGATTAAAAATTGTAGATATTTTTTATTTGTTTAATAGACAATTTTCTTAATAATGCATAGCATAATATAACCTAAAACACACCAAATCTGCAGTGCAAACAAAGTCCAGAAACCGTGACTATTACCGTCCAGATAACCATATACCGCTGGAGCTCCAATAAGGATATTCTTTAAGCATACAAAATGCTATTTCTGTAACTCCCTGGTGAAGAGCTGGTTATTATTAAAAAGATGTATGTTGTTTACTTTGTATCCACAAGCCAGAACATTATACTTTTGTAGAGACTGCAAGTGTTCACAACGTGCCTGCTGCACAGCAGCTAGTGTCCCTTTTCTCTCCCCACCGCCAATGATTTTTATCTAGCATAGTGCTGCATGTGGAGCATCTTAATTTTCTACATCTATAGTTCCCTTTTTCAGTATGGAGCTTCTGTAACCATGTACTTTTGTTATTTGGAACATTTTTTGTGGATTCATAGTGACTCGGTGCCAAAAAGTTTTTTAAACTAGAAGCCTTTTTGAAGATAACCTGTGGTTTATCTTCTAATTCTTTTGATAAGATCTTATCAGTTTTTAGGATAGGATAATTCTTCTGAATGATACGTTTAATCTCTTTTGAACAAGCATTATATTTTGTTATAAATCTAGGTTGACCATCATTAATGGAATCTTGCACATCTTCCTTCTTTTTGTAAGTAAGAAGGGACTCTGTCACATTTCAGAGCCTCATCAAACGCATACTCAATGATATCTATAGGGTAATTTTGTTCTTTAAATGCTTGGGTTAATTCTAAAGCTTGAACTTCAAATTGTTCATTTGTTGAACAATTTCTACGGAGTCTAAGATACTGACTTTTTGTGTAAAATAAATAAAGAAATAATACGTAGTATATATTATAAATAAAATAGTTTTTATATCTGTGCAATGAATATAATTAGGTTGTTGCCTGTTATAGTTTATTATAGTTTTTAATGTGTAAAATAATGAGAGATGAAAGACAGGTTTAGAATATCAATGCACCTGTAAAAGCTTAATTAATTAATGCTCTCCATCGATTGGGTACCTGGTATTTAAATATGGACAATCTAATGCACCTCAATACCTTCTGATGAAACCGTGAGATTGGAAGCACGGAGAAATGCGTTAAGGATCCATTTTTAAACACCGGCAGGCTGTCCAGAATCCCTTTATGCCAGAGGATACTTTGGAAGAATACTCGAATCCAACCTTGGAAGTGTGCACCCTTCCCCCGTGGACGCTGCTGTCACCGCCGCTCCCGCCGGAGAAACTTCGGCACTGACCGTTTAAGATCTAGCCGTGCTGAGGCTTTAACGTACGGCTGTGGTGAGCAAAAATCATTGGCGGTGGGGAGAGAAAAGGGACACTAGCTGCTGTGCGGCAGGCACGTTGTGAACACTTGCAGTCTCTACAAAAGTATAATGTTCTGGCTTGTGGATACAAAGTAAACAACATACATCTTTTTAATAATAACCAGCTCTTCACCGGGGAGTTACAGAAATAGCATTTTGTATGCTTAAAGAATATCCTTATTGGAGCTCCAGCGGTATATGGTTATCTGGACGGTAATAGTCACGGTTTCTGGACTTTGTTTGCACTGCAGATTTGGTGTGTTTTAAGGTTATATTATGCTATGCATTATTAAGAAAATTGTCTATTAAACAAATAAAAAATATCTACAATTTTTAATCAAATATATATATGCGCTCCCTTGTAATATATTTTTATATGGTATATTTTTTAGTGTTTTGTTTGGAGTAAGGTAGAATACTCCATTGGGAGCCGCAAATATACTATTTAAAATTGGTACCCATTTAAGAAGTTATTTTCAGTGCGCTTGATTGACACAGTCTTTGACAGTTAAAACCTTTAGGGGTTGGACAGTCAAAGCGGTGTGGTTTTGTCTTTGGTGTTTTTTCTACAGAGTACTTACTCTGTTTACGACTCGTTTTTTCCAGAGTGCCGCATCCTACACCTTGATATAGATATAGATATATATATTTCTCTAACGTCCTAGTGGATGCTTGGGACTCCGAAAGGATCATGGGGAATAGCGGCCCCGCAGGAGAATGGGCACAAAAGTAAAAAGCTTTAGGACTACCTGGTGTGCACTGGCTCCTCCCCCTATGACCCTCCTCCAAGCCTCAGTTAGATTTTTGTGCCCGAACGAGACGGGTGCAGGCTAAGGGGCTCTCCTGAGCTGCTTAGTGTAAAAGTTTAAAGTAGGTTTTTTATTTTCAGTGAGACCTGCTGGCAACAGGCTCACTGCACCGAGGGACTAAGGGGAGAAGAAGCGAACTCACCTGCGTGCAGAGTGGATTGGGCTTCTTAGGCTACTGGACATTAGCTCCAGAGGGACGATCACAGGCCCAGCCATGGATGGGTCCCAGAGCCGCGCCGCCGTCCCCCTTACAGAGCCAGAAGACTGAAGAGGTCCGGAAAATCGGCGGCAGAAGACGTCCGGAAAATCGGCGGCAGAAGACGTCCTGTCTTCAATAAGGTAGCGCACAGCACCGCAGCTGTGCGCCATTGCTCTCAGCACACTTCACACTCCGGTCACTGAGGGTGCAGGGCGCTGGGGGGGGGTGCCCTGAGACGCAATAAAAACACCTTTTTTGGCAAAAAATACATCACATATAGCTCCTGGGCTATATGGATGCATTTAACCCCTGCCAATTTTTCCATAAAAAAGCGGGAGAAAGGCTCCGCCCCCTTTTCGGCGGCCTATCTCCTCAGCACACTGGCGCCATTTTTTCCTCACAGCTCCGTTGGAGGAAGGCTCCCTGACTCTCCCCTGCAGTCCTGCTACAGAAACAGGGTAAAACAAGAGAGGGGGGGGGGGGGGGGCACTAAATTGGCATATAAATATATACAGCAGCTATATTAGGGAAAAACACTTATATAAGGTTATCCCTATATATACATATATAGCGCTCTGGTGTGTGCTGGCAATCTCTCCCTCTGTCTCCCCAAAGGGCTAGTGGGGTCCTGTCCTCTATCAGAGCATTCCCTGTGTGTGTGTGCTGTGTGTCGGTACGTTGTGTCGACATGTATGAGGAGGAAAATGGTGTGGAGGCGGAGCAATTGCCTGTGTTAGTGATGTCACCCCCTAGGGAGTTGACACCTGACTGGATGGTCTTATGGAAAGAATTACGTGATAGTGTCAGCACTTTACAAAAGACTGTCGACGACATGAGACAGCCGGCAAATCAGTTAATACCTGTACAGGCGTCTCAAACACCGTCAGGGGCTCTAAAGCGCCCGTTACCTCAGGTCGATACAGACACGGACACTGACTCCAGTGTCGACGGTGAGGAAACAAACGTATTTTCCAGTAGGGCCACACGTTACATGATCACGGCAATGAAGGAGGTTTTGAACATTTCTGATACTACAAGTACCACAAAAAAGGGTATTATGTGGGGTGTGAAAAAACTACCCGTAGTTTTTCCTGAATCAGATGAATTAAATGAGGTGTGTGATGAAGCGTGGGTTTCCCCCGATAAAAAACTGCTAATTTCTAAAAAATTATTGGCATTATACCCTTTCCCGCCAGAGGTTAGGGCACGTTGGGAAACACCCCCTAGGGTAGATAAGGCGCTCACACGCTTATCAAACAAGTGGCGTTACCGTCTCCTGATACGGCCGCCCTCAAGGAACCAGCTGATAGGAAGCTGGAAAATATCCTAAAAAGTATATACACACATACTGGTATTTATACTGCGACCAGCAATCGCCTCAGCCTGGATGTGCAGTGCTGGGGTGGCTTGGTCGGATTCCCTGACTGAAAATATTGATACCCTGGACAGGGACAATATATTATTGACTATAGAGCATTTAAAGGATGCATTTCTATGGGATCGGTATGAAATCCCGCCAATCATAATCCCGACGGTCTATATACCGACACCCATTGACCGATGGTCGAAATCCCGACAAGGTCTAAATACCGACATGTAAAATACCGACAAGGTCTAAATACCGACATGTGAAATGCCGACAGGTCAAAATACCGACATGCATTTTTTGATGTTTTTTTGTGTGTATGTCGACATAAATCAACATGGACACCATATAAAGTGTACCGCGTCCCCTCGCATGGCTCGCTGCGCTCGCCATGCTTCGGGCACGGTGCCTCGCTGCGCTCGGCACACTATTATATTCCCCCTCCAGGTCCACTGGGACGGTAAAGTATGAACAAGTCGGTTTTAATAAAAAAAATCATGAAAAACTTGTGTCGGTATTTCGACCTGTCGGCATTTTACATGTCGGTATTTAGACCTTGTCGGTATTTTACATGTCGGTATTTAGTCCATGTCGGTATTTAGACCTTGTCGGGATTTCGACCATCGGTCAATGGGTGTCGGTATATAGTCCGTCGGGATTATGATTGGAGGTAAAGCGACTGCATCCCATTTCTATATATGCGAGATGCACAGAGGGATATTTGCACTCTGGCATCAAGAGTAAGTGCGATGTCCATTTCTGCCAGAAGAGGATTATGGACGCGACAGTGGTCAGGGGATGCGGATTCCAAACGGCATATGGAAGTATTGCCGTATAAAGGGGAGGACTTATTTGGGGTCGGTCTATCGGACCTGGTGGCCACGGCAACGGCTGGGAAATCCACCTTTTTACCCCAAGTCACCTCGCAGCAGAAAAAGATACCGTCTTTTCAGGCTCAGTCCTTTCGTCCCCATAAGGGCAAGCGGGCAAAAGGCCACTCATATCTGCCCCAGGGCAGAGGAAGGGGAAAAAGACTGCAGCAGACAGCCTCTTCCCACGAACAGAAGCCCTCTCCCGCTTCTGCCAAGTCCTCAGCATGACGCTGGGGCCTTACAAGCGGACTCAGACATGGTGGGGGCCCGTCTCAAAAATTTCAGCGCGCAGTGGGCTCACTCGCAAGTGGACCCCTGGATCCTGCAGGTAGTATCTCAGGGGTACAAATTGGAATTCGAGACGTCTCCCCCTCGCCGGTTCCTGAAGTCTGCTTTACCAACGTCTCCCCCCCGACAGGGAGGCGGTATTGGAAGCCATTCACAAGCTGTATTCCCAGCAGGTGATAATCAAGGTACCCCTCCTACAACAGGGAAAGGGGTATTATTCCACGCTGTTTGTGGTACCGAAGCCGGACGGCTCGGTGAGACCCATTTTAAATCTGAAATCCTTGAACACTTACATAAAAAGGTTCAAGTTCAAGATGGAGTCACTCAGAGCAGTGATAGCGAACCTGGAAGAAGGGGACTATATGGTGTCTCTGGACATCAAGGATGCTTACCTCCATGTCCCAATTTGCCCTTCTCACCAAGGGTACCTCAGGTTTGTGGTACAGAACTGTCACTATCCGTTTCAGACGCTGCCGTTTGGATTGTCCACGGCACCCCGGGTCTTTACCAAGGTAATGGCCGAAATGATGATTCTTCTTCGAAGAAAAGGCGTCTTAATTATCCCTTACTTGGACGATCTCCTGATAAGGGCAAGGTCCAGAGAACAGTTGGAGGTCGGAGTAGCACTATCTCAAGTAGTACTACGACAGCACGGATGGATTCTAAATATTCCAAAATCGCAGCTGATTCCGACGACACGTCTGCTGTTCCTAGGAATGATTCTGGACACAGTACAGAAAAAGGTGTTTCTCCCGGAAGAGAAAGCCAGGGAGTTATCCGACCTAGTCAGGAACCTCCTAAGACCAGGAAAAGTGTCAGTGCATCAATGCACAAGGGTCCTGGGAAAGATGGTGGCTTCTTACGAAGCGATTCCATTCGGCAGATTCCACGCAAGAACTTTTCAGTGGGATCTGCTGGACAAATGGTCCGGATCGCATCTTCAAATGCATCAGTGGATAACCCTGTCTCCAAGGACAAGGGTGTCTCTCCTGTGGTGGTTACAGAGTGCTCATCTCCTAGAGGGCCGCAGATTCGGCATTCAGGATTGGGTCCTGGTGACCACGGATGCCAGCCTGAGAGGCTGGGGAGCAGTCACACAGGGAAGAAATTTCCAGGGCTTGTGGTCAAGCATGGAAACATCACTTCACATAAATATCCTTGAACTAAGGGCCATTTGCAATGCCCTAAGTCAGGCAAGGCCTCTGCTTCAGGGTCAGCCGGTGTTGATCCAGTCGGACAACATCACGGCAGTTGCCCACGTAAACAGACAGGGCGGCACAAGAAGCAGGAGGGCAATGACGGAAGTGGCAAGGATTCTTCGCTGGGCGGAAAATCATGTGATAGCACTGTCAGCAGTGTTCATTCCGGGAGTGGACAACTGGGAAGCAGACTTCCTCAGCAGACACGATCTTCACCCGGGGGAGTGGGGACTTCACCCAGAAGTCTTCCACATGATTGTGAACCGTTGGGAAAAACCAAAGGTAGACATGATGGCGTCCCGCCTCAACAAAAAACTGGACAGATATTGCGCCAGGTCAAGGGACCCTCAGGCAATAGCTGTGGACGCTCTGGTAACACCGTGGGTGTACCCGTCAGTGTATGTGTTCCCTCCTCTTCCTCTCATACCAAAAGTACTGAGAATCATAAGAAGGAGAGGAGTAAAGACTATACTCGTGGCTCCGGATTGGCCAAGAAGGACTTGGTACCCGGAAATTCAAGAGATGCTCACGGAAGACCCGTGGCCTCTACCTCTAAGAAAGGACCTGCTCCAGCAGGGACCATGTCTGTTCCAAGACTTACCGCGGCTGCGTTTGACGGCATGGCGGTTGAACGCCGGATCCTGAAGGAAAAAGGCATTCCGGATGAAGTCATCCCTACCCTGATCAAAGCCAGGAAGGATGTAACCGTACAACATTATCACCGTATTTGGCGTAAATATGTTGTGTGGTGCGAGGCCAGAAAGGCCCCTACAGAGGAATTTCAACTGGGCCGATTCCTGCATTTCCTGCAAACAGGACTGTCTATGGGCCTCAAATTAGGGTCCATTAAGGTTCAAATTTCGGCCCTGTCAATATTCTTCCAAAAAGAACTAGCTTCTGTTCCTGAAGTTCAGACGTTTGTCAAGGGAGTACTGCATATACAGCCTCCTTTTGTGCCTCCAGTGGCACCTTGGGATCTCAATGTAGTTTTGGGATTCGTAAAATCACATTGGTTTGAACCACTCACCACTGTGGACTTAAAATATCTCACATGGAAAGTGGTAATGCTGTTAGCCCTGGCTTCAGCCAGGCGTGTATCAGAGTTGGCGGCTTTATCCTATAAAAGCCCTTACCTAATTTTTCATACGGACAGGGCAGAATTGAGGACTCGTCCTCAATTTCTCCCTAAGGTGGTTTCAGCATTTCACTTAAACCAGCCTATTGTGGTGCCTGCGGCTACTAGGGACTTGGAGGATTCCAAGTTGCTGGACGTAGTCAGGGCCCTGAAAATATGTTTCCAGGACGGCTGGAGTCAGAAAATCTGACTCGCTGTTTATCCTGTATGCACCCAACAAGCTGGGTGCTCCTGCTTCTAAGCAGACGATTGCTCGTTGGATTTGTAGTACAATTCAGCTTGCACATTCTGTGGCAGGCCTGCCACAGCCAAAATCTGTAAAAGCCCATTCCACACGGAAAGTGGGCTCTTCTTGGGCGGCTGCCCGAGGGGTCTCGGCGTTACAACTTTGCCGAGCAGCTACTTGGTCAGGGGCAAACACGTTTGCTAAATTCTACAAATTTGATACCCTGGCTGAGGAGGACCTGGAGTTCTCTCATTCGGTGCTGCAGAGTCATCCGCACTCTCCCGCCCGTTTGGGAGCTTTGGTATAATCCCCATGGTCCTTTCGGAGTCCCCAGCATCCACTAGGACGTTAGAGAAAATAAGAATTTACTTACCGATAATTCTATTTCTCATAGTCCGTAGTGGATGCTGGCCGCCCATCCCAAGTGCGGATTGTCTGCATTACTTGTACATAGTTATTGTTACAAAAATCGGGTTATTGTTGTTGTGAGCCATCTTTTCAGAGGCTCCTTCTGTTATCATGCTGTTAACTGGGTTCAGATTACAAGTTGTACGGTGTGATTGGTGTGGCTGGTATGAGTCTTACCCGGGATTCAAAATCCTTACTTATTGTGTACGCTCGTCCGGGCCCGTCCGGCATACGCGTTGTGGCTGAGGAGAAGATACCATAGCAACGTGTAAACAACAAGTTCACCTGCATGATTGCATATATCAAAATACAGAAATTTAAAAATACTAAATAGCAGCACCAGCAAAAGTGTACAACATTTAAACAATATGACGCTCGAATGCAGTCACTGACTGAAAATCCTTTCACCATCTGAGCGAGTCAAGTGAATATATATATAAAATGAAAATAAATATAAATATAAAAGCAGTGCTGTAATCTATTCAGTGTATACACAGGTGCATATATCTAAATTACCATTTCTTAGGCTGACAATTGTGTCCCAATATGTTCTGGGTTTGACTACACCTATCATTTATTCTATATTAACTATCAGGTCCCCTACAACTCTAGGGGGCAACACTCCTCTACTGGTGTCTAATTATAAAAAGCACATCCCAGAGCAGGCTGCGCTGCACCAGCAGATCCCCCTGAGGCACAGCACCACCGGGAGCACAGCCTAGCTTATGGGGATCACTTCCCCAGTTACAGCATGTATTAAGGTCAGGCCATCTATCCGCTTTTGGCTGGTCCAACCCACTCATTTTGCTACACCAATCCCACTCTGACAACTGCACCTGCTCGTCCCGCTTCCCCCTTCCACTGCTCCACTCCGTCCTGATCCATCCCTGCTCATCTTCATACCCCCTCCACCTCCCCATCCTTCTGATACATTACTTTCCCCACTCCATCAACTTTAAAAAAAAGTTGTTTGTTTAAACTATGAAACTATCTTCTCTAACGTGCTAGTGGATACTGGGGTCTTATACTTTAGTACCATGGGTATAGATCGGGTCCACTGGAGCCTGGCACTTTAAAAACCTTTTAGTGTGTGTGTGTGTGTGTGCTGGCTCCTTCCCTCCATGCCCCTCCTACCAGACTCAGGTTAGAAAAATGTGCCCAGGAGACGGGTGCTTGTCTCTGGAGAACAGATTGCTAGAAGATTCCTGGAACAACAATCCACACTTATCATGAGTAAGGAAGTTAGCCCTGTAATTTCCCACTGCTAGTATGAACATCGCTGAGAATTCAGACAAAAGTCCCTCTTTAGTGGTGATTGGATTCAGCCTGTACTATCTCACTGATAGAGGATTACAGATACTCGACAAAAACCGCCACCATAGTGGTGAACGACCAAATATGAACTGGCCGGCCAAGACGCACTGGGCTTCTCAGACAAGAGGGCTGTGAGCTAGAGCACAGTAAACTGCTCAACTGGCTATGATGTCAACCAGAGGTGTTTGTGCCAAAGATGAAATGCCACGGCACCTTATGTTAAAACCCTGCGACCATATTCACAATATCCAAACCTCAGAGACACAGGAAAACTGCTATTAAAGGAGAGATCAACGAGATCTGTCTGTCTGACTGAGAAAACCAAATGCTTTACTTTCAGTTACGAAGTACATCCCCAACATTGTCAAATAGTAACAGATGTTTTAAGGACAGGGTTCAACAAACTTCTCCTGAAATACAAAGCCAGATCACAAAACAGAGGAGTACAGATTTGGCTGCTTGATGACCTGTAAAAAGATTTTGGCAAGTGGCAACTTGTGATCAATGTGTCAGTTTCTGCTGGAAGTGTCCATAGCTGTTCATACTAGTGAGTGTGGTTTCGTCGGAGCATAGAAATACCATAGCACAGCTAGCAATCTAACATTTGATGTCCACAATAGAGATACATAATATGTTTATTACTCAACTTTAGACTGAACAGAAAGTAAGATTGTGCTGGTAACATCTGAATTGGGTATTAAAAGGAAAAAGGTTCCTTGTAAAAACACTCCTGACCTGCTTGAGTAAGATGAGAAGTCTGCATTATGTTGAGGCACTAGCCCATGACAGGACCTTTTATAACTGGTTGCAGCTAAATGAGCACAGAGCAACATATCACTTACTTGAAAAGGGCTTCTTAAATATCCATCTTAAATATCTCTATCTATCTATCTATCTATCGGCACCAGGGCATTTGTCTGTGCTGAGTGCCGGTTACTGGATCCTGATTATATTTATATATATATATATATAATTTCCCAATGGTCGGCACTCACTTCTGTCCCATTTAAATGTACCTTGCCACGGTGCTGCGTCGGCAGAAAGCATGCAGATATACCAAAAAAACGGCACTCACTGGTCTTTTACAGAATCAATAGACAGCGTCCTCATATCAACGTTTCGAGTTTATTTCAACCCGTCATCAGGATACACATAACGTATGTGTATCCTGATGACGGGTTGAAATAAACTCGAAACGTTGATATGAGGACGCTGTCTATTGATTCTGTAAAAGACCAGTGAGTGCCGTTTTTTTGGTATATCTATATATATATATATATATATATATATATATATATATATATGTCTGTATCTATATCACCATCTGTATTGGGCCGTGTCACTGAATGCCTTTCTGCCATTTCATCTTGGATGACATCTCGCCACCTCAAACTTAATATTTCCAAAACCGAATTAATTATATTTCCACCGGCCAATAGTAGTTTCCAACCTTATATCTCTATCACTGTTGAGAACTCTGCAATCACCCCTACCCCACAAGCTCGCTGCCTAGGTGTCATTCTTGACTCTGAACTCTCCTTTGTTACCCACATTCAATCTGTCTCAAGATCATGTTACATACATCTAAGAAACATATCCAAAATACGCCCTTATCTTACACAAGACACAGCAAAAACTCTAATCCATGCTCTCATTATCTCCCGCATTGATTATTGTAATAGTCTCCTGACCGGTCTTCCCAAACATAGGCTCTCACCACTACAATCCATTTTGAATGCAGCTGCGAGGCTAATCTTCCTTGCCAGACGTTCATCGTCTGCAGATCCGCTCTGTCAGTACCTCCATTGGTTACCGGTATTCTACCGTATTAAATATAAAATACTTTTACTCACATACAGGGCTATTAACCAAACTGCACCAACATACATCTCTTCACTCATCTCAAAATATCTCCCTACCCGACCTCTCCGCTCTGCACAAGATCTACGTCTCTCATCCACACGCATTACTTGTTCACACTCAAAATTACAGGACTTTATCCGGGCTTCACCCACTCTGTGGAATGCCCTCCCACGCACAGTAAGACTCGCCTCTAGTCTCCAAACCTTTAAATGTTCCCTGAAAACTCACCTCTTCAGACAAGCCTATCAAATTCCAGACCCACCCACATAACCTTCAGTGCTTCCCTATCTAATTACATCCTCTGTAGAGTATTCATAACATCACATATCTTGTCTTTCTTTAGTCTCACACCCTCCTGACACTTGGATAACTTTGTGGGGTATCATCATACAACCCATTAAGAACCTAGCAATCTGGTGGACCATTATGCAATAGTTAGCATCAATCCTTGTGTATCTTTGCCTATTTCCCTATAGATTGTAAGCTTGCGAGCAGGGCCTTCCCACCTCTGTCTGTCTGTTTTTACCCAGTTTTGTTCTATTACTGTTGTTCTAATTGTAAAGCGCAATAAATAAAATATGAGAGAGAGAGAGAGAGATATATATCTATATATATCTATATATATCTATATATATATAGATATATATAGATATATATATATATATAGATATATATAGATATATATATTGCAGTTAACATGACAGCTGTCGGGATCCTGGCGTTCAGGATACGGTCACCGGAATCCCGGCATTATACCGGCTGCTGGAATCACAACACAGACACGCAATTCCCACTCGGTTGGCAGGTACACGCCACCAACCGAGTGGTAATAGAACCTATGGCGAGGGAAGCTCACCACTGGGCCAGAAGCGCGGTGAGCGCACTTCCTCTCTCGCTGACGGAATTCCGGTAGACCGGATTCCGCTGTCTCTATACTGACAGCCAGCATCCTGTCTGCTGGTATATCATACCGGATATAGATAGATAGATAGATAGAGATATATATAGATAGAGATATATATATATATATATATATATATATATAGATATATATATATAGATATATATATATATATAGATATATATATATATATATATAGATATATTATAGAGAGAGAGATGCTTCCGCAATGCTGCACTCGGCAGACTACTCAACAATGTCAAACAAAGCCAATTTAGCAACATTTCAGCCTTTATTCACCCTTCTTCAGGCAGCACAACAAATAGAAGAAATATTTTTTGTGTTTCCTAAAGACTGGTGAATACAGCTTGAAACGTTGCTAAATTGGCTTTGTATTTCGGAAGTATATGACACGAATAGTGAGCACTGCGGCAAGTTGTTTAAGGAGGAAGAGTGCACACTGTTCTGAAAAAAAAAAGAAGTAATATTATATAATGTGTGTAAGAATTATAATTACCTGGACTAGAACCAGATAATAAATCGCCCTCTTAGTACAGTAAATCATACAAGAAAACAGTACATGTGCACCACCTGATGAGGATGACAAAGAAGGTGCAGACAGTTGTGAATTTACAATGTAAAGGGAGAGGGAGTTTCCATAGAAATAAACTGTGTAACCAGTCATGGCCAGACTA